>NW_007257426.1:106894-289111 GCF_000164805.1 Carlito syrichta | reverse complement strand
AGAGAGAGAGAGAGAGAGAGAGAGAGAGAGAGAGAGAGAGAAGGGGAAGAAGAAGGAGGAGGAGGAGGAAGGAAGGAAAGAAAAAAGGAAGGAAGGAAGGAAGGCAGGCAGGCAGGCAGGCAGGCAGGCAGGCAGTGGTATCAGATCTTGACCAAAAAAAAGACAGACAAAAATCACCTAAAACAAATAATATCTAGGATAAACAGGAAGAACTAGATCTGTTATATGCATCCATATTTTTGCTTTTTCTGTTTCACTTGTAAAGGCTACCTGTCTCCACTTTTATAATTTGAAAAACGTTACTAAACATGAATACTCAAATTTTGGTTCACTCCTTTAAAAAAATTTTTTTTTTAATTTCAGATTCGGGGGAACACACGAGTGTTCGTTACATGGATATATTATGTAGTAGTGGGGATTGGGCCTCAGGGGGCCCATTCCCCAGCTAGTGATAGAGATCACTGTGCCCTGTAGGTAGTTTTTGAACCCTAGTCCCCTTCTCTCCTCCACTCTTATTAGTGTCCCCAGTGTCTATTATTTCTTTTCTTTGGGTCACCCCTTCTAACAAACCTTCTCTAGGCCCCAATTAATGTTATTTATTTCTCCTAACCTTGTGCTTAAGGAATGTACACATTTTCCACTTGTATATCATGATCCTTGTATTATCAAATACTTATTTCCTATTCTAGATCCCTCGCTCTTTTATGCCTAGGTACATGATTATTTATTAACTTTGCCTCCCTATCATTTATATGCTTTTAATTCTGATCAAGGACTTCTTGTTTAATGAGTTAAATAGAGTTCACTTGTATTCTCACTGATTTGAAATTTGTAAAGCAGTTTTCATTTTTTTTACTGTATTAAGCCCCAGTCCCTAATACTGGTTTTGTTCCTTAGATGGTTCTCAATTAATTGCTGAATGTGAATAGATGAATGAATGAATGGGATTGATGACATGACCTTAGATTTGAGAAGAGGCTATTTTTCATGACATTCTCTTCCCATTAGTCATGACTGCAATTAAATCCCTGTCTGAAAATGGATATCAGGAAGGATACATGTTGCTGAAAAGCGAGAACTTAGAGAAGGAAATACAGAGATGGAACTTTTATTTGGCATAAAAGAGGGAAGTTAATAACCACCAATATATAGAAACTAGGCATAAGACCACCTTCACTTCTTTGAACCTATCTTACAGGGGACGCTGAGTTCCCAATCATTAAGCTCTAGTTCATTGATTGAGTCTCATTTCTCAGGCCTTTATAGCTGAGTAGTTCTTTATGGAGGTCTTCAAGCACAGAAACTTACAACTGTCAATACATAACAATATGTTTGTTATGCATGTTGCTCATTTTATGTAACATGATCCTAAGAAAATGACTAACAAGTTTACGAAAAATCAAATTTGGTAGAAGGAAGAGTTGAGATCAACAATATTATGAATGTATTACTTCTCACTATGGTGCTTTATGAAGAACTTATTCAGAATTTCTTGTATTTTGTTCTGAAGTACCATTGCAACTGAAACACATTGTATATTTTTGTAATACAATTAGAATCTATTCAAAGTGTGTGTTTGGAATTGTGTTGAAATTAGCTTTATTCTTAAGATGCAAAACACATTATTCTAATTTATAAGAGTTTTATATGAAATCTGATTAGTGAAAGAGGGTCTTAATTCAGCTTTTGATTTTGGCATCTTTCATTTAACAGAACTTTAAGTGAGCATTCTGGGTGCCTGGACAAAAATTATATGGAAACATGGGAATTGTTTTTTACAGAGTTCAGTTCCATCTGATTTACAATTTGTCAAAAAAAAAAAAAAACTCACATTTGTACTGCAATTAGATCTTACCTTCAAATTGTGTGCTTTTTCTTTCAAACTTCCAGCTGATGAAGTCTCCCAAATAAAAACAAAGTTACACACCAGTGTAATAGCACATTGTATGAAAAAATATACAGGGCAGATGTAGCCCAACTACAAGATTTTTATTCATGCTCAAACTAGTGGTTGTATTAACCTGGGATTTGACAACTGCCCTACCATGAATTGGATTCTTTTTTCTTTCAAATATCAACCTTTTATTCAATGTTCTTTCTTCCTTTCAATAGCCAAAATTCTCTGTATCAAACAAAGAATGTCTTTACATGCTTGAGACCCTCTGATGTGGCTAGCTCTTCTCCAAAACAAGTTAATCAATCTAGGTGTTACTAGTATTATGTTGCACTGAAGAGTCTTCTAATTTCCTTTCTTAAGGTTTGTACTTGACCAGACCAGAGCAGCAGGTTATTCAAAGGAAGTCTAACTCTTTCTTAATCAGCATGAACTAGTTCAATTACTTTTAATGAGAGTCGCTTTTTGTAGCATGTGCTTACACATCTTTACATGTGCATATGTTTAACTCTTATAGCAACAGTGTAAGGTAAGCATTCTTCCTTTATTCAATCCATAAGTTAGTGCACTGAGGCAAATCTCAATAAGTGTTTCAGTATCACTCATTTTTAAAAAATCATGCTTAGCCTGTCACCTAGTACTCAATTTAGTTCTGTGTAACACAAAAGAGAAATTATCGTCTTCCAAAATTGTTTATTAGTCTGTAATTATTTATTGAGCATATACAGTGGCCAAAACTGAAAGAAAGAAAGAAAGAAAGAAAGGAAGGAAGCAAGGAAGAAAGGAAGGAACAGCTTGTTACAGCTCAGAACTCAGAGGGGAAAGTGTAGTCTTGTTTTTATTTATTTTTTTATTTTTAATTAGTAAGTACAAATTCATGAATGATGTTTCACTCAATTAATTAAGAAAAAGAGATGGGGGTGGAAAAACAATTGCCAAATATTTTATCTGTGTCCATGCTTTTGCATTCATACATCTCACTGCATCTCGATGATTTTCCTTTTTAGGATATTTTCTCAGCATATATGGATACAATTGAGATAACTGAGAATTTTTAAACTGCAGGGTGCTTTTGCAGAATCCCTTACTCGAGACACACACCTTCACCATATAGCTGAAGGGTGATAGGTCACAAAATCACCATCAGAATGCACCTTAGCGCTACCTTCTAGATTGTATTTAAAACCTCCACAAAAAGTTATTCTTATGTTCTCAGATGATAAAATGGAGAGTAATGAGTGACTTTCTTGGGGTCTTTATTGGTTGACTTACGTACTTACCTAAGCATCTTAGTACAGATCTTTACAATATCCTTGACTTTAAATGATCAAATCACACAGTGCAAACATTAAAAAAAGTTATCCTTTTGTGGCAAAATTATTCCGCCCATAATAAAGGATTTAAAAATTCTTGATTGTCTTTTTATAATCATCAGTGCACTTAAAACTGGAGCCTATGTGTATTGCCTCAGAGACTCTTAGACCTTAGACAGGGTTCTTCTGGAATATTCTTTCCTTCCTGCTGTCAGTCTGTGTTTAGGCTAGAGCTGTAGGCATCCTCCCCAGGCCAAGTCTGGAAGTTCCACAGGGAGATTCAGGATGGCCCTGTTCCTATGCTGACCACTCTGCAGGCGAATGCAGGGACTCCAATGCAATAGAATCCCAAGGGCCTGATTTCTGTCACTCCGGCTGTTGGAGAGCTACCAGAGAAAGTCAGCTGCTTTCTTTTATTTAGGTTTTCATCTCAGTGGCTCCATTTTAAAGAGAAAAAAATTGATCTCTGAGTCAACCTGCCTTTACCTATTATAGGATCATATACAGCCAGGGCCCTGGAAATATTTGATGAGCTATCCAATTATTTTATTATCATTCACTACATCTCTGACATCTTTTGATTTGGGGTTGAGAAATACTTTTTGTCTTTTAGACAAGACATTTTTTAGAAATTGTAAATTGAACTTCTTGAAATAATGTATGTGTGTGTAAAGGTTTCTACTTTTATCATCCATGTTTTAACCTTTGAGACTTTTTGGAGAAATTTGGTACAGCATAGGTTCCAATGCAAAAACCAACAAATAAACATGCATATAACCTCACATACAAATACTTGTGAGTGAATTAATATTACAGGAATTTCTCTTTAGAGAAGTGTAAGAACATGATTTGGAAAAACTAAAACATAAATGTACTTCCTCTCAGTTTATATTACATATTAGTTTTAAAAGACTCATCAATCCTTGAAGTTTGATGTTTTCCCTTTCTTTTCTAATATTTACACTTTTGCATTTGCACATTATTCTTTTTCCTCAGAATCCCCTACTCTCCCAAATCAATACATTCCCATCTTTTTATTGATACTAGAGGGGATGTTTTTATCTTCAAATTTTAGAAAACAGAAAAATAAAACCAACACAAATACAAAATGTTCAAATTGCGAGCAATGACAACAATCACTTACTACACAATTTAGATTTTTTAGTTGCTTGATTATTTTTTTTTTTTTACCTTTCCATATCAGCTACATATAACCAGGCAAAGCAGGGGCAAAAAAAGTGGCAAATATTATATCAAATCATAACAAAATTGATATTGAAAAGTTATAAATTTTAATATTGTGGGAAGAAGCCCTTGGGTGATATGAAAGGTCAGCCAGAGTCAAAAAGATAAGGGAGGTGAATGAGGGAGGCCCAGACCATGGTGTGTAAACTGTGCATGTACTCTGAGCCAACTGTCCTCACATCCTGCCTCCCTTTCTCCCTAAGACTCACATCAGTCTCATTACTGCTTTTCATCTGTGCTTGTATTGATTCAAGCTTTTGGTCACTGGAATCTGACTGATTTCGATGACTTTCTAAGGACCTCATTCCTGTGGCCTCGCCTCTTCCCGTCCACCTGGACATTACAAGAGAAGACCTTCCCAAAACCCAGAATTATCTTTTAGATGGTGGGTCCCCTTGTAACAGACTTCCCTTGCTAGATAAGTGTTTTAGGAACCCATTGGCATCAGTGTACCAGCTATCATTATTGTGAACGGCTGCATTAGGTTTCAGCGAACTCACTTTTTTTGGAGATTCTTTCAATGTGTTTGATCCTTTCATGATGGATGACTTAATCAGTGCACCAGCTCACACCTACTGAGTGTTCAGCAGTTTTTGTTTGTTTGTTTGTTTGTTTGTTTGCTTTAACCAAAAATGACATAACTCCCATGCCCATCCTCTCTATTTACCAGATCACGCCCCAAGCAACTTTTTTTTGTTTCCCTGTACTTAAAAAATCCTCAGGGGGAAACGTTTTGCCTGTGTGAAAGAGGTGAAATAAAAAACAAGAGAAATACAAAAGGCATCTACACTGATAAGTTCAAAACCTGTTTTGAGCAGTGGAGAAAACATCTCAATAGGTGTATTGCATCAGACAGATTGTACTTTGAAGGTGCCAAAAGTTTAAACATGTAAAAACAAATAGACAACTTTTTATACATAAATTTCTATTTTGGGGTCTTCCCCTCTCCTGTGGTATCAAAGGCTTTCTTCGTCATCTCCCCAAACTCAATTCAGAGCAGTTAACTCCCCCATGTCTACACGGCATATTCTTTTGTCTGTCTTTTAACATTCCCTGCAACATGCCCCTGAACACATTACCAAGTTTTCCTCATGATTGTTTTCCTGTGTGAACTTTTCCTTTATAGCGGTCTTTTTCACTCAACACTCAGTGTGTCATTTTAGATCTGCCCCTCACTTATATGTGAGTCTTTCTGGAAGAAGCAACTTCTCCCTGCACTCCTTTTGTCTAGGAGTGAGCATTGCTTCTTGTGCTTTGAACCGCATCTGAAGTATGGTGACCACTGCCCCATAGGTGTCCCAGAAGCTGACCTCTCCTTTGAGTACACTTGCACCACTCAGTGCTTCATGGATAGAGACACATGGGTGTCTTGCAAGGGTCCTTGAGAGAAGATATTTAATGCTCAGAGTCTGGCTCCTCCACCCTCTGCTGTGACTCCAGTCATAATCCAGACATTATCTTTGGTTTCTGCCTTGACTTTACTCCCCACAGCAAGTTTCTGTGCCTATGTGCCCTGTGTCTCCAACATAGTTCTCAAGACCAACCATGACCCTCATTTTTTCCAGTCATCCACCAAGTCTAGCCCACAGCCAGCTCTGGCCAGGGTTGCTATAACAGGCTGTCTACTATTTCAGTACTGACATTCCCAATTTATCACTCCTAAATTTTACAAATAGTCACCCCCTCCAGGTTAATAAGCAGCTAGTAAGTATTGCCAAGGAGTGTGCCACACCACTCCTGTGTATAGGACTGCTTTGCTAACCCCAAAAGAGTTTAGCACAAATGTGACCACTACCATCTGCACAGGTTTCTTATTTGTTCTGTTGCTTTTCTTGCAAACTTTTGATGTGGATTTTTCAGATCAGCCTGGGCTTCGAGAGTGTCAGCTCAATGGGTTGGCCAGCCAAGCCCCGGAGAGGGTCCTCTTGAGGGGCTGGTAAGCCTAGCCCTGGAAATGTCAACTCTAATGGGCTGGCAAGCCAAGCCCTGAGAGTGTTACCAGTCGGTGAGCAGGCAAGCCTAGCCCCTAGAGTGTTGGCTTTAAAGGGCTAGCAAGCCAAGTCCTGAGAGTGTTGCTGATTTGGTGGGATGGCAAGTCTAGCCCCCGGGGTGTCTCAGTTTTGGAGTCTTGCCTTCTTCCAGCACCCCTCCTGGTTCAGCTGGCTCCCATGATCTTCTGCAGCTCTTTAGGTCACAGCTCTTCAGGGTCGAGGGTCAAGGAGGTTCTTGTCTCATGCCCAAGAAGCATGAGGGACACAGACAGCTGGAAAGTGAGAAAGCAGAATATAATGAGAGAGTAGAAAAGGTCCCACAGTGGGAGGGAAGCCAAAGGGTTTGCCTGCCTGGGGCCAAAAAACTGGTGCTTATATAGCCCTAAGTCCAAGCCAATTGGCTAGCACTAGCTGTGAGTTGTAGCTATTCTGATTGATCAGTATTAAGGACCAATCAGCAGGAGATAGGGGCCTAATGGTGAGCTGATTGGTTGCTTTTCGATTCCAGCAATGAGGACTTGAGCTCTAGTTTGAGAGGCTGGTAGGGAGCTTGTTTACCAATGCTGTGAGCCTGAGAGGCCTGTGTGGGAATTTGCTACGTTGTTAACAGAGGACCCTCCTGTCTAGCTTTTCTCTAGCTATCTCCTGTCTCACTTTCATTCTCCTCCCAATCATTGTTGGCTTAAGTTCAAATTCAGTTGAATTATTATTATTTTTTTTTCCAATTTGGCCTTTTTATGTAAAATAGAAAACTCTGGTCAAGACTAAGGGATCTCTTGGAAGGAACTGAAGACCAGCCTGGGCAATAGAGTAGGACTCTTGACTCTAAAAATAATAAAATAGAAAATCCTACTAATATAAAAAAGTCACTATATTCCTCTGAGTCATGAGGTAGCATAACATCTGTGTAACTTCTTTTTAATATTTCAATTCAGATTCAGGTGGAGTGCATAAACATTGTATGCATCTGTTGGCTTTAAATAACTAATTTGACTTTCTAAACATCAAGTGTTAAATATAAAACTTAAGTTTCATTATTCTTTTGCATTTGTATTTACCTCATGAAATTAAAAGCTGGTTAATTTAAATTGTGTAGGATAAATAACTATTTTTTTCATGTAAATGCAATTTCAGTTTAATTAGCAAAATAATATGTAAATATATGTAAATTATCAGCTAAATATTTACATAATATAAAATTTAAAATTTTCTGTTTGCTTGTTCACATATACCTGGAAACAGTCAATATGGCTTGCATAATTTATGCCTGGGGAGTTTAGGCACAAAGGCACTTGAGTTAGTTATGTGGTTAAAATATTCAAAACAAAACTTGTTTAAACTATGCAACATCCAGCAAGTCACAAAAATGTTTACAGCGTTTCTGACAGCTCTTTTCTATAAATATATCTGACCATCTCTACAGGCTACTACCCATACAGAGAAATGATAGAGAGAGAGAGAAAAGAACATAGAAAAATATGTATGGAGATAACTGGTGTTTTGCAAAGTCCAGAAGTAATTATTTGAAGTCCACTAGTGATTATCCAACCAACAAAATGCTTTGATCCAAACAGATTTTAAAATGTGATCTATTTTTCAAAGATCCCATGAAATAATAAAATGAAAAGAAAAAAAATCATGTTTAAGGAGAATATGGAAGTTTAAAAAGTTGTTAAAAGTATTTTTTTTAATTCACACTAAGAAAAACTATTAACTAAAAAAAGTGCCTGATGAATTATGTGTGGACCTAAAAAAAGGTTTAATATAATTGAATATACTCTATATCCAAGTCGCTTTTCCTGTAAATACTTAAGATGTTATGCTAATTACTGGTAGTGTTAAGCAAGATAATTACATTTAAAATAATTTTTTCAAAGTTCTTCTATTCATTTTAATATAGTTACTAAAATATGGTTATATGCTTAATAATCACTTTTCAAAGATAAGAGTTAGTGAAAAATAGGAGATTTAATTATCTTTTTTGTAGTAATCTGGTGAAGCAACACAAAATTCAATGTACAGTGTGGAGAGCACAGCGCCCCCTGGTAGGCCGAGGTGTCATTTTGCGATTGCCCTGGGTATACCAGATACCTAAGAGGAGGAAGCCAGAAAAAGTTTCCCTCAAATTTGGCAATCTTACTTGACTGGAATAAATTAATGGACTTTCTACATGCTTTTCTTCCTTTTCTAGAATGACCTCGAGCAATTACCAAGAAATGTGTACTAATTTGTAATGAATTTTGAGCTTAACCTCTTTGGTAGAATTTGCATAGTGTTCTCCTAAGGAAAAAGTTTTTCTCTCGGGATAATCAGAATTATGTCGTTCTTAAGCTTCTAAGTATGACAAGCAATGAAAAAAAATGGTCCCTGCCCCAAGAAATATGCTGAATATTGTGGTACAAAAGTAGTTTAGCTTTTTTGGATGCATAAACATGTCTAGCAGAGTTTACATAAATCCCTTTTCCTGAATGGCATCTTTAAATGAAGAACTGGAGCCTGGCTGGGTGCTCAACCTGTAATCCCGCGTCTTTGGGAGGCCGAGGTGAGTGGATTGCCTGAGTCCACGAATTCGAGACCCACCCGGGCAATTTGGCGAGACTTCATCTCTACAATAAATCAAAAATTAGCCGGGCGTGGTAGCGCGCGCCTGTAGTTCCTGCTACTTGGAAGGCTGAGGCGGAAGGATTGCCAGAGCCCAGCAGGTCGAGGCTGGGGTGGCCGGGAGCAGCCGCTGCACTCCAGTCTGGGAGACAGAGTGAGACTCCAACTCAAAAAATAAAATAAAAAAATAAAAATAAATGAAGAACTGGAGAATTGCATATTTTACAACCAATACAGTTCTTACAATGAAGAGTCTAATTTTGTTAAAATTCAATTATTCCTTTCTCCATTGCTACGTAGTCTATTTTGAAAATAAGACCTCTTCTAGTATATTTCCCACGTGTCTATAAGTTAAAGTACCACAAATTAAATACAAAATACATTTATATATACACATCAGCCCACCAAGAGATGTGAACACCTTCATCAGCTTTTAAAAGTATTTACAGAGGTACAGTGAGTCAGTATTGAATCTTTACTCACCAGGAGGCTTCTTACTGAAGTTGTTTTCTTAATGACTCCGTGTGTGATATATACGTTGGACAATTATGCTACCAATTGAAAGACAGCAGTGATTGCCGACATTTAGAATAGTTAGAGTCAGTTTTAACATAGTAATCTAGCACTATAGAATATAAGCAAATGTTTTTTAAAAACCCTCTGTTTGTTTTGTTTTAAGAATATGATACAAGAGTGCAAGTATCACCAGTGAAAGCAAAAATTCAGAACTGCATTAAGATTAATTGGTTTTATATTTATTATCGTATCATTATATATTTATCATTTCATGGATGCTTCAAATTTAACGATGAAACAGTTCCAACTACAACAAAATATTTATTGAATCAGAAATATGAGGGTGCCAAAAATTGTATACACATTTTAAGTATGACATTCACTCAAAAGATAGCGTTAATCAAATGAATGCTCACATCACCATGCACAGGCAGGTCGGTCAAAGCAAAAGGTGGAAACACAGTTGAATGAACATCGTTCTACACATTGCTTCTATAAATTAATTCAACTTCAAAAAGAATACATAGATAACAACACTTAAAATGTGTATACCTTTTTGGCACCCTGTAGATTGCAAACTTTATTGAATTATAATTTGAATTATAGTAATATGATTTGTATTTATTTGTTTTTTGGAGTGAGGATCTCACTGTGTCACTCAGGCTTGAGTGCAGTGGCAAATTCATGGCTCACTGGAGCCTTGACCATCTAGCTCAAATGATCCTCTGACCTAGTCTCTTGAGTAGCTGGGACTACAGGCACCAGTCACACTCCACCACACCCAGTTAATTTTTTGTTGTTGTTGTTTTTAATCGAGAGTGGTGGTCTTGCTGTGTTGCTTAGGCTACAATTTCTGTTTTGAAAAACTTTTTTTTCTAATTTGTTTTCTCATGACTTATCTTCATGATTGTTCCACATTTTTCAGGGTAATAATGTAGATTGTTGTCAGCATTATAGCTGTGGCATCCTCTCTCCAAATACTTCTGTTTCATCATCTTACTTAAATAATTTATGTTAGCCGGGCTCGGTGGCTCAGCCTGTAATCCTGTGCCTTGGGAGACTGAGGTGAGTGGATTGCCTGAGCCTGCCGGTTCGAGACCCACCTGAGCAACTTGGTGAGACCTCATCTCTACAATAAATCAAAAAAAAAAAAGTGAGCCGGGCGTGGTAGCGCGCACCTGTAATTCCAGTGACTTGGAAGGCTGAGGCGGAAGGATCGCTGGAGCTCAGCAGGTTGAGCCTGCAGTGGCCGGGAGCAGCCACTGCACTCCAGTCTGGGCGACAAAGTGAGACTCCAACTCAAAATAATAATAATAATAATAATAATAATAATAATTTATGTTCTTTAACCAGCCAGCATATATAGCAATCAGTTATAATTCACTACTTCGCACATTGCTTTAAGAGTGAGTTTAATTTTTAAAAAAATTTTTTATTTTAAAGATGTGGGTTACAATTCAGGTTTAGGCATACAAGTGATCATTGTACTGGTAAAGTTTGGGTCTCACTTTGGTCCCCACTTTGCCTGGTTTGAGATCAGTTACCCTTATGGGTGTTGTGTCCTTTTGTCCATGACGCCCACTACCCCCATCCTAAAGAGTTGGTTTAATTTTTAAGAAAAAAAAATCATTTAAAACTCTACTAGAAAGCCGAACTCGGTGGCTCAGCCTGTAATCCCACGCCTTTGGGAGGCTGAGGTGAGTGGATTGCCTGAGCCCGCGGGTTCGAGACCCGCCTGGGCAGTGAGACCTCATCTCTACAATAAATCAAGAAATCAATCCGGCGTGGTAGCACATGCCTGTAATTCCGGCTATTTGGAAGGCTGAGGTGGAAGGATCACTGGAGCCCAGCAGGTCGAGGCTGCGGTGGCCGGGAGCGGCCACTGCACTCCAGTCTGGGCGACAGAGTGAGACTCCAACTCAAAAAAACAAAACAAAAACAAAAACAAAAACTCTACTAGAAACTATCAGAGGTAAAAATAGAAAATTAATGTACTTTCTTCTTATTCCAGTTTCTATTAATAACCATCAAGTTCAGGGATACTATTCCGAGAGTCTGAGAATTTGCATATCTGACTTGAAGTTTGAGTCCACATCCCTCAAGGGATGTATTATAAAAGAAAACCGACCCAGACATGAAGAGATATCCAAAGCTTTCCATAAGGCAATATGAGTTATTTCTAGACTTTTGTTTGGTTTAATATCTCAAATCTGTTCTATTTTTATCCTTAGGAAAATTAAACACATCCAATCAAGACCCAGGTGTTAATTAAAAAGAAGAAAGAGTGGAAAATCTGACACTTAGTGATGTATTTGTAATGCATAATAGATAATGACTCATGTTTAATGTTTAAAGAAAAACAATATTACCTATTTGCTGTAAGCTTCCCTAATTAGAATGCAAACTGTTTGACAACTGAGCTTACCATGTTATCTTTTCAAAAAGTCTTGAACAGTTTTCAAGGCAATCTGATACTTTGTAACTCTGTCAAAAGTGGAAGCTATGCCAGGCTCGGTGGCTCAGCCTGTTATCCTGCGCCTTTGGGAGGCTGAGGTGAGTGGATTGCCTGAGCCCGAGGGTTCGAGACCTGCCTGGGCGGTGAGACCTCATCTCTACAGTAAATCAAAAAAAAATCAGCCAGGCATGGTAGCGCATGCCTGTAATTCCGGCTACTTGGAAGGCTGAGGCGGAAGGATCGCTGGAGCCCAGCAGACAGAGGCTGTGGTGGCCGGGAGCGGCCACTGCACTCCAGTCTAGGCGACAGAGTGAGACTCCAACTCAAAAAAAAAATAAAAGTGGAAGCTATACTCAAAGTGTATCAAGTCCACTACATAGGTACTCAATTAATGCTGTTTCCAGAGTTAAACAAAGCAATGGATATATATAGATGTAAGTTCATCTTTACTTATTTTGAAATCTCCATGTTCTACTATAAATCAATGTCAAATGTCACTCCTCTTCAAATGAAGCTAGTAAAGACAGTAGGAAGTAAGCATTTTCCATTGGAAATTTAGCAAAGTATTGAATAGTCATGCATGCAATACTCTTCTAATAAAAGTTTAGAAAGTAGACTGAGTGGCATTATTAGCCTTAATAAAAATAAAGGATGCTGTTTCAATAATAATTCCAATCATCTAATAAAGGATGCTGTTTCAATAATAATTCCAATCATCTTGAGGTAACTTCCTTACTGAGCATATCGTTTATATTAAGCACTTTACAAAACCCATTAAAAACATTTCCTCATTCCTTCATCATAATAAATGTATAATAAGTTTTATTATGCTCATTTAACCTGTAAGACAGCAGGTATAATAACTAAATAATGAAAGCCAGAATTCAAATATGTTAAAGCAGAATGGTATAAGACTTGGCTATCTGAAATATATCACAGGTTTCTTATGGCCTGTTACCCTTTTATAAAACCTTGATTGATGTGAAAGATATGTAGAAATGAATGAAAATAATGAGACTGAATGCTAACTCTGTGCACTTGTTCTTGTCCTCATAGAAGTTCTGAAAGAGAGGCTGGGCACGGTTGTTCAGCCTATAATCCCAGCATTTTGGGAGACTGAGGCAAGAGAATTGCCCGAGCCTGGGGGGCACAAGACCAGCCTGGGCAACTTGGTGAGACCTTGTCTCTACAATAAATCACAAAAACTAGCCAGGCATGGTGGTGTATGTCTGTAATTCCAGATACTTGGAAGGCTGAGGCCAAAGGATCGCCAAAGCCAGCAGGTCAAGGATGCAGTGGCTGTGAGTGTGCCACTGCACTCCAGCCTGGACAACAAGAGTGAGACTCCAACTGAAAAAAAAAAGAAGCTCTGAAAGAGGTTTCTCAGTAAAGGCCCGTGCATTCCTCATGCCAAGCTATCTTCCTTCCTTTGTCCATTCCGTGAACTTCTGAGAAGCATCTATAATATGGCAGGCTCCCCACTAATTCCTGGAGAAAAATTATGCTGAGCCAGGGAGACATGACCCCCATCCTTATGGAACTTAGAGATAATAGAAAAGGCAGGTGGTCAAACAGATTGCCACTATGAATGGCCTGATACACCAGCAGTGTTTCCTGCAGGACTGCTGCTCCTGGAGGCCTGTGTTAAGATTAAGTTTCTCGGATTCTACCTGGTACTACTGAGTTGGAAGCTCTGGTGGCAAGACCAGGAAAGCTTCATTCTTAACAAGGATAAGTCTTGAGAGCTTCTGTCAAGGGATTGGTGTATGTAGGGGAGCACAGAATCACGATACCCGCATGGGAAGACCTAGAGGGAAAATAATTTAATTTTTAAGTGAATTTGAGGAGTAGAGTTGTGGGTGGAACAGTGTTGGCATGGAAGCCGGGGAGAAAAGGCTCCAGAGGGCAGAAGGGTTCACACACGGAAGGAGGGCTACAGTGTGTTATCAGGGAGGGGAGCACGGAGGCTATTGGATCTAAGGGGTGGGACGTCCCCATGGAGCTGTGGGTTGGGAAGTTGGTCACAGCAAGAGAGGAACAAGTTAGGGCATCTCTCTAGCGTGTCTGACTGGGGAGGGTGGAAGGGGGTTTATGGGGTAGGTATGGGAGCCATAGTGTCAGAGAACACCATTTATTAATAAGGTTTGAATGATTCAATTTTGCTTCTTAGCTGGTGACATGGGTTGCAAATAGAGATGAAAGAGAATATGGATAATCAATGAGGGGATATGTTCAGGGATGAGGAGAAAAAAGGCCGAAAGAGGGGAAGACGGAGCGAGGGAGGAAGGGAGGGAGAAAGATGGTGAGAGAGAGAGAAATGAAGAGTGGAGAGAATCGATGGAAAAGGGAAGAAAATATTAAAATAAGTAAAGACAAATATGAGGGAGTATCAAAGAGAAAATATAGACAAATGAGAGAATGGCAGAGACGGACAAAAGGATACAGCTTGGTAGCAAGAGCACAGTGCCAAGTAGGAACATGAGAGGAAGGATGAATGAACATTGTTGGAAGAAAAAGAGAGAATAAGCATGGTAGAAAATAGAGAGTGAGAACATAAGAGTGTCAGAAAATGAACATTTGAAAAAGGGAAACAGAGAGAAAATGAGGCAGAAAATGAGTCCAGTGTGTAGGTACAGGAATGATAGCCAGTGAAAGCCACAGCTTGGTTGTTGATAAAAGAGATGAGAAGAATCATGGGTCTGAATGTAGGTGGGTGCGAAGGAAAAGGAACATTTCTGAACCCTCAACCCTTCACCCATCCTACCTTATTGGTGTCCCCAGTGTCTATTTCCATCGTTGTGACTGTTTTGTTCCCACATATGAGTGAGAACCTGCAGCATTTGATTTTCTGTTTCTGTCAGTTTGTTTAGGAAGATTATCTCCAGTTCCACAGGGAACAATTTTCAGATCTGGGGAATGAACCACCTGAGACCCAGTTCCCACTATTGCGCAATACATCCATATAATGAATACAAATGTGTACCTCCAAAATCTAAAATAAAATTTAAAAGTATAAAAAAGAAACAAAAGGGATGGACGTTTAGTAGTTTGTACTTCCTTTGACAATTGGAGGGCAGGAGCATCTTTTGGAAATGCCACAGCAGCTATATGTCATAGGTTCTGTTCTTTGAGAAGCAGTTTCAGATTTGAACGTTTACATATAGGTAGCTTCCTGGGGAGTGTGAGTGGTCCCCGTAAAGTCACCTACAGATGGGAGAAGGAGACAGACTGAGCAGAAGACACCGAGCTTTGAAGTCATTACCGTGGTGGACTTAGCAGTTCCCCAGGAGCTCAGACTGGGTGACTGGTAGGTTGTGCTGACATGTCCTCAACTGAGGTGAGGAGAAAAGGCCATTTGCTTGTTCCCCTCCCCCATCAGCCAGAGGTTGAATACAGGCTGCTCCGGGAAGAGGGGCTATCCTTGGATGCTGTAGGTCTTCTGGGTCAGCCCAGAGTAGTCACTGGAGAGGAACTTAAATCTATGAAGTACATATCATTATCTCCATTTTGTCCATCAGAAACAGAAGCTCAGAGCAATCTGGTAATTTACCCCAACCTCACAGCTGGCAAGTGGGTTTAACATGCTTCAACCCCAAGCTTCATTGCTGCCAGCATTTATTTTCAGTTGCCCCTCTTATGCTATGGGATAAAATTTGACAAGAATAAATGCAAAGTTTTGACTAGATTTTAAAATGTGTTGCACAAATTTAACCATTCCATTGAAAAAGACATTGGAACTAATTGACTACACACTCAGTAGCTACCTGGGTACCTGAGGAAACTCAGGTTGCTTTAGGCTTTTGAATGTTTGGTAAATACTTGATAAATGGAGGAGAAAGAATGCAATTTCTTGGTGCACTAAAAAAGTCAAGTATCTGTAGCACAATTTACTCAAGGTTAAACTGCATTGAAAGAGGAGATTGGATTTAACTCTGAGGGCCCTATTTTAAGAGCTTGACAAATTTGGAGGTGACCAATCAGATTGGTAATGAGCTGAAATTCCAGGCCAAGATACAGCCAGAAGGAATTTGAGTGTGGCAATAGCAGTATTCTGAGAAAATATGATTTTTAAAGACATTGAGAGGTGTACCCACATTGAAATTATCATTTGCTTTCAAATTTTAGGTTTAACCCTTAGAGAATTATGCCTTAATAAGAGGGACACTGAATTTTTGCTTGTGTCTGTCGGTGTGACCTCAAACAAGACATGCCCACCCTCTGGAGGTGGGGAGGGTCTTCCTCATAACAGTTTTTCATAAAGATATACTAGAATATCGATGTAATATTTTGCAACTTTATAGTTTTATTATCTGGGTAAATTAATTACCCTTTTATAGACTTTTAAGAAATTCTACAAGTTAAATATAATAACTGCTATCCCATTTGATAACTATTTAAAAAGCCGAGAATAAGTATGAAAAATAAATATGCTTATGTGCTTCTTCCTTTTGTTGAATACTGGACAGCAGTTATATTAGTCTTTGTAGTTTTTTAAATGAAAGTTTTATTTTGAGATACTTGTAAATTCTCATGCAGTTTTAAAAAATAATACAGAGGTTCCATGCATCCTTACCAAAGGGTAATATCTTGCAAAACTGGACACAATGATGCAGCCAGGATACTGACATGGGTATCCTGAATATACAGAACATTTCTGTCCTACAGGGTGTTTTATGTCGCCTTTATAGACAGATTGATCCCATGCCTGTTCATACCCACCTTAACTTCAGGAAACCACACATCTGTTCTTCATATGTAGAGTTTTGTCATTTAAAGAACGCCTTAATAACATTTTGAGATTATACTGGAGTGTGATCCTGGAATCACACAGGATGTTAACTTCAGGTTGACATTTTTTTACTGTGACACAACTCTGTTAAGATTCCTACAAGCTGTTTATTTTTTATTTTAAAGGTATGGGGTATAATTCAGGGTTAGGTATACAAATGGTCATTGTACAGGTAAAGTTTCCTACAAGTAATTTTATGTATCAATAGTTTGTTTCTGCTTGTTTTTAATTTTTATTTTAAATTCATGGGTACACATGCATATTTGTTACATGGACATACTGTCTGGTGGTGGGGATTGTATTTTTCTCTCCCTGTGCCCCCTTCAAGCTTGTCCAGTTTGTCAAGGCTACAAAGAATGAATTAGATACAAGTTATATTAGAAAAGAGTTGGGGAATCCAAAGAGTTTCAAACTATCAGCAAGCATGAATTCAGAAATTCAAATTCATTTTCTAAATTGTCAAAATATAAAATAATAATTCCTTGGAGCATCCTCAATTAACCCCCCTCCCCGATTTTTTTCCAGATGTGAGGCTCCATTCAGTTTGCCTTGAGGCTTCATTAAAATCCCTAGCTAGACAAAGGTTTCTTATGCTAAACCTAGGTTATTGGGGTAAGGCTCTGCTGGAACACTTGGGAACGTTTGAACCCTTCATCCGAGGCTGAAATTGTGGGCCTGCTGCCATCTCTCAGCAGAGTAATATGTGAAGCTTCAAGGCAGGTGGCATCTTGCTTCAGTCGACTGGATCACTGTTCTCTTATAAACACCTTCACTTTAGTCTTCAATATATTATTTACAAAATGTAATATTCTATGCATAATTTCCTCAAGGAAAAACTCAGGCATCTGCTGTGGTTATGTAGACTGTCTCCTTCCCCTTCCTTTTGCTGGTTATTTTCTGACTTGTCAAGTTAGGCCTTTTTTTTTAATGACTGAATTTGTGTATTTATGTTAGATCAAGAGTTGTTTTCTTCTACTTCAAAATGTAACAGAGCTGTCTTGGGGACTGGAACTCTTGCTCAGCAGGGCTTGGATTGAAAAAAACACATTCTGGGGAAGCAGGAGGATTGATGGGCTGCTCTGGTTACTGTTTTTAGTTAACACTACGGTGTACTGTTGCTAACAATTAGTGTAACTGGTCACACTAATGCTATGACGACATCAGCTAAAGAGGGCTTGGCAAACTGTTTCAGGGTTATGCTTACTTTATCTCTTCCACCAAGGTTTATTGAAGAATTGAGTTCTTCAACAATCTGCAAATCCTCCCTCTCCTTGAGGAAGTATGAAAAAAAGACTCCAATAAAAATTTACAGACTTGATGAAAGCTGTTTTAAAATAATATAGCAGAAAAAAAAATATTTAAAGGGTTTAGGTGAAAGTTTGGTTAAATGAGAAAATTTTTAAAATTCAATCACATATTGACAAAAATTATTTATTTTATCTATTCCTTTAGGTTTTTGTTTTTTGTTTTTTATTTGTTTGTTTTGAGTTGGAGTCTCACTCTGTCACCCAGGCTGGAGTGTAGTAACACACTCATGACCAGCCCAGTGTTGACTTGCTATACTCAGGTGATCCTTTCACCTCAGCCTTCCAAGCAGCCGAAACTACAGGCACACGCTACCTCACCTGGTTAATTTTTTGATTTATTGGAGAGATGAGGTCTCACCAAGCTTCCCTGCTGATCTCTAACCGACAGGCTCAGGCAATCCACTCACCTCGGCCTCCCAAAGTGCTGGGGTTACAGGCTGAGCCACTGAGTCTGGACACTTTAGTTTTTAAAAACAAACCAGGGCTGGGCTCGGTGGCTCAGCCTGTACTTCCCAGCACTTTGGGAGGCCAGGGCAAGTAGATTGCCTGAGCCTGTGAATTCGAGACCAGCCTGGGCAACCTGGCGAGACCTTGACTCTACAATTAAAAGAAAAAAACAAACCGTATTTTTCCTATTTTTCTTCCATAGAAGTTTAAGATTTCTCCAATTTTGATACTTTTACTTCTATTTTTTTTTTTAAATCAAAGATTGCCACTGTACGGTGTCAAACCAAAGGAAGAATTAGGGAAAAGGTCCCTACAACACTTTAAAATCTTTTGTCTTTTAATTTTTTATCTTGCTCCTATAATAAATTATGGAGACATAGGTAAAAACAAAACACAAAGCATACTTATAATTCTGTTCTTTGAAAGACAAACTTTGGTAACAATTTTTCATATACTGATGAACTTGATTTGCTATTTTTATAAAGGATCCTATTTTTTTCACTTCTGTGTTCATAATGGGTAGCAATCTTTTTATTTCTTTATTTTTTTCTGATATATTTGACAGGCTTTGTTATCAAAATTATGATAGCTTTATACAACTAGTTGAAAAATTACCTACCTTCTATTTTCTAAAGCATTTTGGGAAATGTTAGTGTTATTTTTGTTATTGTACTTAAATATTTGAAAGAATTCACCAGAGAAAATATCTGAGGCTATCATTTTAATTTTATTTTTAAAAAGTGGTAAATAGCAAGAAATTAATAACAAGCATGTTATTAATTTATTTTATAGCTATAGATACACTACTCAGATATTCTGTTTCATCTTGTGTCATTTGTATTTATATTGTGACTATTTTTGTTTATTTTTTATTTCAACTTCACAGAGATCATGTGCAAGTTTGTTACTTAGTATCACATGATGGTGAGGTTTGGGCTTCTATTAAGCCCAAATGGTGAGCAGGGTACCCAATAGGTGGTTTGTTAACCCTTTTCTCCTCCCTATCTTTCCACTTTAGGAGTTCCCAGTGTCTATTTTCTCATCTTTATGTCCATGTATACCCAGTGTTTAGCTCCCACTGACAAGTAAGAACATGCGGTTCTTGCTTTTCTGTTTCTGTGCTAGTTTGGTTAGAATAATGACCTCCAGCTGCATCCACGTTACTGTGAAGGACATGATTTTGTCCTTGTTATGTCTATGTTGTATTCCTTGGTGTATACGTGCCATGTTTTTCTGGACTGATTCCATTGTTGATGAGCATCTAGGTGGGTTCCATAACTTTGGTATTGTGAATAAATGCTACGATGAACATATATGTGCAGATGTTTTTTTGGGGGGGGAGGTTGTGTTTTTTTGGGGGTTTTTTTTGTTGTTGTTGTTTTTGTTTTTTTTTTGAGTTGGAGTCAATCCTCCCATCTCAAGCAATCCTCCCATCTCGGCTTCCCAAAGTGCTGGGATTATAGAAATGAGCCAATGTATCTGGCTTTAACTATTATTTTATTTTATTTTATTTTATTTTTGAGTTGGAGTCTCACTCTGTCGCCCAGACTGGAGTGCAGTGGCCGCTCCCGGCCACCGCAGCCTCGGCCTGCTGGGCTCCCGCTATCCTTCCGCCTCAGCCTTCTGAGTAGCCGGAATTACAGGCATGTGCCACCACGCCCAGCTGATTTTTTGATTTATTGTAGAGATAAGGTCTCGCTGCCCAGGCGGGTCTCGAACCCGCGGGCTCAGGCAATTCACTCACCTCAGCCTCCCAAGAAGAGGTGTTACAGGCTGAGCCACCGAGCCCGGCTGTGCAGATGTATTTTTATTAGAAGGATTTATGCTCTTTGGGGGCATATTCCCAGTAATGAGATTGCTAGGATGCGTGGTAATTCTATTTTTAGTTTTTTGCAAAATCCCCAAACCGCTCTGCACAGAGCCTGAACTAGTTCACATTATCACTAGCAATGTATGAGCATTTCCTTTTCTCCACAACCTCATCAACATACGTTGCTTTTTGACTTATTAATAATATCAATTCTGAATGGTATGAGAGGGTATTTCATTCCAGTTTTGATTTGCATTTCTCTAATGAGTAGTGACATTGAGCATTCTTTTCATGTGTTTCTTGGAAACTTGTATGTCTTATTTAAAGAAATTTCTATTCATGTACTTTTCCCCCTTTTTAAGGTAGTATTTGTTTGTTTGCTTTTTCTTGTTGATTCCTTTAAATTCCTTATAGATTCTTGGTATTGGCCCTTTGTTGGATGCATAGATTACACATTTTTCTCCCATTATGTAGGTTGGTTATTTATTTGGTTGTAAATAAACATTTACATTTGTAGCATTGTTTGCTATGCAAAAGCTCTTTCATTATATTTCATTGTATTTGGTTTTGAGAACTTGGTGATAAATTAGCTGCCTAGGACAACATCTAGGAGAAAGTGTTATAGAATTTCTCCTAAAGTTGTATAGTTTGAGGTCTTACATATAGGTCTTTAGTTCATCTTGAGTTAATTTCTATATATGATGTGAGATAGGGAACCTCTATCACTCTTTTGTATATGTTTAGCCAGTTTTCTCCTCAGCATTTATTGAGTAGGTAGTCTTTTCCCCATTGTCAGTTTTTTTTTTTCAATTCTGTCAAAGTGAATAAGTTGTATGTAAGTGCTTTATTTCTAGGTTCTCTATCCGTTTTCATTGGCCTATGTGTCTTTTTTTATACTAGTATTATGCTGTTTTGATTACTGTAGTCTTGTAATATAGTTTTAACTCTGGTAATGTGATGCCTCCAGCTTTGTTCTTTTTTCTTAGAATTACTTTGGTTACTTAGGCTCTTTTTTCTTTCCATGTGAATTTAAGAACAGTTTTTTTCCAATTCTGTGAAAAATGACACTGGTAATTTGATATAGATTGTTTTAATCTGTAGATTGCTTTGTACAGTATGGTCATTTTAATGATATTAATTCTTCCAATCTATGAATATGAAATGCTTTTTCATTCACTTGTGTCTTCTTGCGGTGTTTTGTAGTTATTGTAGCGATCTTTTACTTCCATGGTTAGATATATATATATTTAACTATGGAAATAAATAATATATTCTATACATTAGCTAGTGTAAATAGTTTAAATGGGATTATGTTTTTTATTTGGTTCACAGCTTGAACATTGTTAGTGTGTAGAAATGCTACTGATTTTTGAACATTGATTTTGAGAATTTACCAAAGTTACTTATTAGGTCAAAGTGTCTTTTGGTGTTTTTTAAGTATACAGTTATATCATTTGAGAAGTGAGATAATTTGGCTTCATTTTTTCCTGTTTGGCTACCATTTCTTTTTCTTTCCTGATTGCTTTGCCTAGATGGTGTCAGTTTTAACATGTTGTAATTTTCTAAACTAATGTTTATTTTATCTAAGCTGTCATTTTTGGCTAATAGTTCTTCACTATATTTCCTATATTCTTTTTAGCTTTAGGTTCAGTACAGATGTGTTCTTTTTAAATTTCAATAGTTTCAACATGTATCTGTCCATTTTTTTCAGTCTAGCTAATGTTTTATCGATTAGTTTTTCCAAAAAAACACCTTTTGACTTAGCTATTGTTCTCTATTTGACTTTAAATTTTTTTCAATTTATGATCATGTTTATTATATCCATCTGTTTTCTTATTTTGAATTTAATGTTCTCGTCTTTAATTAACTTTCTAAGGCAGAAAAATAAATAACTGGCTATATAATTTTATTTATAATATAAGCATTTATAGCCATATATTCTCCTTTGAACACTGCTTTAACTGAATCCCACAAAGTTTGATGTATTTTTTTCACCTTTAAATTTTTTATTTTAAAAATGTGGGGTTCAATCCAGGGTTAGGCATACAAATATTCATTGTGCAGGTCCCCTTGTTGATGAGGTGTACGCCCCCTTTCCCCAGACAGTTTCCCACTACTGCCAATCCCACCTCCCCACTGCCCTATGCTCCTGCAGTTTCCTGATACTATCAATCATTTTCTTATAGTATTGCAATAGTTGTTCAAGGTCCACTTATAAGTCAGAACATGTGATACTCAGTTTGTTGTTTCTAAGTCCATCCAGGTTGCAGTGAAGTTCATGATTTTGTTTTTCTTTATGGCTGTGTAATTTTCCATTGTGTATATGTACCACATTTTTTTATACAGTCCTCTATTGATGGACAGCACAGTTGGTTCCATGTTCTAGCAATTGTGAACAATGCTGCGATAAATATGCATGTGATATCTTTCTTATAGAGTGACTTGAGTTCTTCTGGATACATCCCCAGTAGGGGGATTGTGGGGTCATGTGGAAGATCGATTTTTGGAACTTTTAGGAATCGCCATACTATTTTCCACAGAGGCTATAACAGTTTACACTCCCACCAACAGTGTAGAAATGTTCCCTTTTGCCACATCCTCTCTAGCATTTGTTATTTTTTGAGTTATTGATGATGGCCATTCTGACTGGAGTTAGGTGATATCTCAGTGTAGTTTTTTTTTTCTTTTTTTGAGTTGGAGTCTCACTCTGTCACCCAGACTGGAGTGCAGTGGCCGCTCCCGGCCACCGCAGCCTCGACCTGCTGGGCTCCAGCGATCCTTCCACCTCAGCCTTCCAAGTAGCCAGAATTACAGGCATGCACTACCACGCCTGACTGATTTTTTGATTTATTGTAGAGATGAGGTCTCGCTGCCCAGGCGGGTCTCAAACCCGCGGGCTCAGGCAATCCACTCACCTCAGCCTCCCAAAGGCACGGGATTGCATGTAGTTTTAATTTGCATTTCTTTGATGACTAGTGAGGCTGAACATTTTTTCATGTATCTGTTGGTTGTTCGTGTGTCTTCTTTTGAGAAGTGTCTGCTCATATCTTTAGCCCACTTTGTAATGGGACTTTTTTTTTTCTTTTCAACACGTTTGAGTTCCTTGTAGATCCTAGATGTTAGGTCTTTGTCCTACATAGAGTTGGCAAATATTTTTTCCCAGTCTGCTGGCTGTCTCCCTGCTCTCTTGATAGTTTCTTTGGCTTTGCAGAAGCTTGTCAATTTGGTAAGGTCCCACTTGCCTATCTTATCTGTATAAGAACCCCATGACAGGAATAAACTCACAAATTTCAATAACTAGCCTGAATGTATTTTATTTTTATAATATTTCAGTTTGAATTTTTTTCTTTTATTTCTGTAATCATTTCTTTGACCCATTGTGTATTTAACAGTATTCTATTTAATTTTCACATATTTGAGGTCTTTTTCTATATATACTATAGTTATTTAATCCAAATTTAGCCATAGGACATACTTTTTAGAATTTTACTGAAACATATTTTATGGCCAAGTATATCGTCTATTGTATTGAGTATTTCTATTTACCCTTGAAAAGAGTATGTATCCTGTAGCTTTTGAATATAGTGTTCTATGTCAATTAGGTCAATAGAATCACAACATTGTTCAAAATGCTTATTTCATTATTGGCTATCTATTGTTGCATAACAATTCAGTGACTGAAAACCACAGTAAATACTACCCTGTCACACCATTTCTGTGAGTTCTGAGTACAGGAGTGGCTTATTTTGTTAGTTGTGCCTCAGTTTGTGATAAAGTTACAGTTAAGTAGTTGCAGTAGTTGGTGAATGCTGCATCATCTTATCACAAAGTGAGGGGACCTCTGCCCAGATGGCTCACTCATATGTTTATTAACAGGAAACTTCAGTTTCTACCTGACTGTTGATATAAAGACTCCATTCCTTGTCTTGTGGACCTCCTTGCAGTGACTGCTTGGGTATCCTAATGACATGGTGGCCAGATTCCCAGAGGGAATGAACCAAGAGACCAAGAAGGAAGATGTAAAGTCTTCTGTGATCTAAAATCATACTCTGAGTCGGGCTCGGTGGCTCAGCCTGTAATCCCGCCTTTGGGAGGCTGAGGTGAGTGGATTGCCTGAGCCCGCGGGTTCGAGACCCACCTGGGCAGCGAGACATCATCTCTACAATAAATCAAAAAACCAGCCGGGCATGGTAGCGCGTGCCTGTAATTCCGGCTACTCGGAAGGATGAGGCGGAAGGATTGCCAGAGCCCAGCAGGTCGAGGCTGAGGTGACCGGGAGCGGCCACTGCACTCCAGTCTGGGCGACAGAGTGAGACTCCAACTCAAAAAAAAAAAAAAAATCATACCCTGCCATTCATAAAATACCCATTATTTAACCTGATTAAACTCATTTGGGGTAGAAGAGGATCACACATAAGTTTGTTTGCTGGGACATAAGACTTACAGAAGACATCCTGGAGACTGCTACTAAGATGTCTGTCTGAGTCTGTTTCTGCTGTCATAGCAAAATACCACAGATATATGTATATATATATCAGAAATTAACTGCTCTCAATTCTGGAGCCTAGGAAGTTCAAGATCAAAACACCACCAGATTTGGTGCCTGAAAGTGCCTGGTCCCTCTGCTTCAAGGATGGCACCTTGTTATGGCACCCTCTGGACGGGTACATGCTGTGTCCTCACATGGAAGAAAAGGCAGAAAGGCATGAAGGAATATATTTTGTGTGATGTTTCTTTTACAAGGTCATAAACCTATCCATGAGGATGGAGCCCTCATGTACTGATCACCTCCCAAAGATCCTCATCCCTGCTTCTAATACCATCATATTGAGTCTTAAGTTCCAGCATGAATTTTTGGAAAGAAGCAAGAATGCAAATCATAGCAATGTTTTTACTGGATGTGTGTCTAGTTGTTTTATCAAATACTTAGAAAAAGGTATGGTAACTTACTTTTTTTTTTGAGTTGGAGTCTCACTCTGTCACCCAGACTGGAGTGCAGTGGTCGCTCTCGGCCACCGCAGCCTCGACCTGCTGGGCTCCGGCGATCCTTCCGCCTCAGCCTTCAAAGTAGCCGGAACTACAGGCATGCGCCACCACGCCCGGCTGGTTTTTTGATTTATTGTAGAGATGAGGTCTCGCTGCCCAGGCGGGTCTAGAACCTGCGGGCTCAGGCAATCCACTCACAATCCACTCACCTCAGCCCCCCAAAGGCGCGGGATTACAGGCTGAGCCACCGAGCCCGGCGATAATTTACTTTTTAAGTGTGTATTATGTCATAGCTTAATGTTATGTCCATTTTATTAAAATAAAACATTATTTTTCTTTCATATGACAAAAATTTTTAGAATACAGTCTTCACAGAGAAAATGTCAATTTTCAATGATAATGTCACATCTTGTACTGTAAGCTCTCTAAAACAGTCCCAATAAAACTGGTAGAAGTAAGCTCCAGGAAGAAATACAATAAACATCACATCATATCATACTTAAGTATAGCACTTCATGGTTTATGAGTGTATTTTATTTCCCTGAAAAGTCAATGTATTTGAACAGGACAGTTTTTATTATTATCTTCTTTTATAGGTAAGATATTTAAAAACTGGAGAACTTAAGACACTTGAAGTCATGCAATTAATAAGCACCAGTGCTAGAACTCAAGACACAGACTTCAAACATTCATCCAAATATACTTCACGCAACAGTCATATAAAAATAAAGATTTTAACATGTTGAATGAAAATAAGCCAGTACATTTCAAAGATTTCCCAAACTATTGGAAAGAGGTTTCAATTGGGAAGGGAGTGCATCACTTTTATAAAATAGTTATAATTATCTTAAGCTTTTATTACTTTCTCAGTGTCTTTTTTGATATAAGTAAATATAATAGGGTACCCAGGACATAATAAACAAAGCATCTATCTGTAAAAGTTAAAAACGATGTTTAATTGTCAGATGGAATATTGCTGACATTTTCTGTTTTTTTGTTTTGTTTTGTTTTGTTTTTTACAAAGAACAAACTTAAACTGTGAATGAATCCATCCTGGATTGTGTCAACTATTAGACTTAAAAGCAATATTTTTAAACAAGTAAACAGACGGTGAGCAGTGTTCCAAATTATTAATTCAAGATGGATAGAACAAATTATTTAATAGACTGCCGTGGGTTTCATTTGGGAACTGAAGATTCACACAGCTGAGCACTTTGCTTTGCACCTGCCACAAATCATCCTGAAGCAGGGTGCATAAACACTCTCATGGAGAATTGAAGTCGCACACATTAAGGTTCTACAAGTATTATTGCTCACCGATGAGAGGCGAACCTGAGACATCCTCTAGCATTCTCTTCATTACCTCCCTGACCTCACAGCTGCTTTGAATAGCCTGGTGAATAATGAATTTGCACCGCCTGCCTTTCTCCAGAAATGTCCCTTCTCCTGGATAAACTCCTTTATAAATGAAAAGCCTACATTGCAATAAATAGCTGCTGTGATTATCAAGGGACAAAGAACTTTCTCTTGTTCCCTGTTGCATAACTGTGGGCAGATTGAGAATCGCCCTTGCCTGATTTACTTTATCTTATTCTTACTATTTTTCAAAGCAGCTTAGCTCTTTTAGACAGGTGTGCCACTACATGCTCTAGAAAGAGAGTGTGTGACAAATCAGGTTATTAGGGCTGTAAATGGGAGTGCACCCCTGGAACGGGGTAGGTCATGCTCTATTTATGAGAGAGTCACCTGGAAGTTCAGCGGGAGCAGGAAAAAAAATAATTATTTGTGCGAGATTTGACATTACTGTGTTTGGTATTTAGAAACTAAATGTATATTTAATGTATTTTAGTTTACCTTTTGTGTCTTAGCTCATAAATCCAGCTCATTTGTCAAAGACACAAACCAAGTTGTGGCCTCCTTTGTCAAAAAAAAAAAAATCACAATTTATCAAATATCTATCCATTTAAAATGTTTCCAATTGTACAATGTGAGAAGAAAGCTGTCTAAGGTAGTGCCGTGGTGCCAGGTTTATGAATTGGGCAGACCATATTGTACGGGATTCAGAGCAAACAGATCGCCTCTGTGCTCTGACTAGATGTGTGTGTCCACGTTAGAAGGAAACTTAAATATTCAAAACTGTGACTTAGGAATTATTACTTCACTGGTTATTGTATATCATATGTACGATGCCTCACAGTATATTTAGGTGGTTTGCAAAGGTCACTTAAGTCTCCTGTTGTGGAGCCAAGACATGCACCCTAAGATGCTCTGAGTTTCGGCACCATGCATACTGACACCATTGCATTTATCACATTAATATTACTCCCACAGGATGTTCCTCACCACCCTTTCCCAAGGCCATTTCTTATGAGCATCCAAGCCTTTAGGATTTTATTCTATTCTACATTTCCTTCTATCAGCAAACTAACAGACCTGGTATTCATGTTTGCAAATGATGCATGGATGGATTATTGCCAAATGCAAAAACATGTGAAGAGATAAAATGCATACAATTTTGTGAAATACAATTCTCTGAGGATTTCTGAATTTCCGCAGGACTGTTAGTTCTAGGGAAAACAAATACTGATTGCAAATGCATACTTAGTCGAGACTTCATAAATCAGATTCTCTTTGGCATACATGACATGATGTGGTTGACCTTTCTGACCACATTATTTTAAGTCCTGTTTATCACATCCAAATACTGTCCAAAAGTCAATCAATCTCAGTAGGAACCAGGATGTATTGGGATCATATGATTTGACAGGTAAAATAAATTAGGATCAAGAGCCCAGTTAAGAACTCAAATTTGATTTTATTGTAGAGATGAGGTCTCGCCTGCCCAGGAGGTCTTGAACCCGTGGGTTCAGGAAACCCACTCATCTCAGCCTCCTAAAGGCACGGGATTACAGGCTGAAAAACAAAAAAACAAAAAACAAAAAAAGAACTAAAATTTTGCTATTCCCTAATTTAGTAAGTACCAACCAATTACCAGTTGCTTAACCAGGACAAGCTCAAAGTGGGGGGGGGGGGAGATGATTATTACTATAGTCCTTTTGTTTTACTTCCTGCAAACAAAGTATTAGTCAAATCAATTTCCACATTCCCCCAATCCAAGAAATAAATTATTTGACTAAAAACTAGGCATTTTTTCTTTAAAAATTGCATAAGTCCAGGAGGTTGAGGCTGCAGTGAGCCAGAATTGAGCCACACTCCAGCCTGTGCAAGAGAGTGAGAACCTGTCTCAAAAAAATGTATCTTGCCATTTTGAAGAATAGACCTAGGTATATGGTAGCCATCAAGTCAAGAGAGAGCAAAAATTCATTTGGTAAAAAGGTCACAAATAAAAATTTATATTTTCACAGTTTACTGCAGAAACATTGTAGTCTTTCTTATTTTCTTTCTACCATGGTGAACTTGAACCTCCCCATAGTTGTGCTTTTACCATAAATGTGCAACACGCAAATTTAACAGCTGGAGCTGAAACTTACAGTTTTTGACTCTGAAGATAGTGTTGTTTCTACTACATGAAAGCAAGCAATATCTATAGTCACTGAATGATTAGCCATCTTGGATATTATCTAAACTTTTTAGTGAAAATCTTTAAATATGTGCTACCTCCTTTTAAAGCAGCTGGATTAACTATTGGTTTGGCTCTCATAAAACAGAAGGTGATCAATAATTATTTATTGAAATGATCCAAACCCACTTTATTCAAGGTTAAGGTCAGAGCTATGTCTTAATCCAAGTTTCTCTATGGCTATGTAAAAGCAGGGAATGTGTATTCTTGGAGCAGAAAAGTGACCATCCCTCTGCAATGCACAAAATACCTAATATTTGCTTAGTTCTTAAGTTTCTTATAAAACAATTAAGAAGCCAGACAGCAAAATAACTCACTTTGATGAAATAAGTTCCACAGTACACAGAGAAGCAAAATACTGACAAACAACAACACAATACACAGAGAAGTAAAAAGACATGAGAAATATGTGCTGAGTAGCAAAGAATTGAGTTTACATCAGAGACTAAACGACAAATGTAATGATACATTAAAGCCCTGCGATGGTGAAAAGCTCAGTTAAAATGATGCAACCTTTATTTATTTGTTTGTTTGATGGTTGCTTGTTTATTGAGCTGGGATCTCATTATGCCATCTAGTCTGGAGTGCAGTGGCACAATCTTGGCTCACTGCAGCCTCAACCTTCTGGGCTCAAGCAATTCACCCTACTGAGTATCTGGGGTGACAGGTGCATGCCACTACACCCAATTTTTTTGTTTTGGGGGAATTTTTTTTGGTAGAGATGTCGTCTTGCTATATTACCCCAGCTGGTATCAAACTCCCGGACTCAGGCAAACCTCTTGTTTTTGCCTCCCAAAGTGCTGGAGTTATAGGAGTGAGCCATTGCACCTGGCCAAATAGTGCAAACTTTTAGACATGAAGGACTCTTTACAAGATGACATCAACTCTTCCTGATTCAGTCATTCATCCTTTTTCCATGTGACTTAATTGAATCTATGTGCTATTCTACTTAAAAACAAAACAAAACAAAACATGTTCCATCCTTCCTCAAAACAAACACCGTTTGCTCTGCCTTAAATACTCTTCTCCCCCCTCTTCTTCCTTGTTAATACCCATTTCTTCCTCAATTTTCTATTTAAATATCACCTTTCCTTAGAAGCATCTCTAAAATCCTCAAGAGAAATTGGTTGTTTCCTCCTCTCAGCTGCTTTCCCCATCTGCCTATAAGATTCATGGCAATTCTTTGCATTTTTTTGAGTAATAACCTCATGTGGAAAAAGCTCAGGTTTTGAGCAAATATAGATCAATAATAGAACCTTATTGATTGAACATATAGAATTGATAATACATGTAATGCCATGATTGCCCTCTGATACATTTTAGGCATTCAATATGTAGAATTATGACCTCTGATAGTTTAGTTTTTTCTTCATATCAAGCTTATGAAGTAACCAAAAGTTGGATCAAGCCTTGCTCTTAGGTACACGCTATCCCTGGGGAACAACACCTGTCAAATATAAGCTGTTGTTTAAAAGCGTATCACGGTAAGGGGGTTATAATGAAGAGACAACAATTTCTGGAAAGAAGCTAGCATGAACTAGAGCAGACTTTCATAGCCATCCACGACTTGTTTGGACACTACAAATTGAGCAAACATGTCGACAGGAGGTGTGTACACAGAGAGGGTGACAAAAATAAACATGAAGACACAAAATGGGATTCAGTGAGTGTAGACTCCTCGCTTGGTCACCAGGTTTTGATACCTGGAAAATTCATAAGTACTCAAACCTAACTTTCTTAATCTTCCAATGATTTTCATTATTCTACAAAACTCTATGACAAGTCACCTGGCAAACAGGTAGAGAAGCCCTGCTCCAGCCTATGAGGATGGTATTAAGATTGTAGCTGATAATTCTACATTATCTCTGGCTACCAATTTTCCACACAGTGTTCAGCTGCATCCCACGGAACTGATAAAAAGCGAATGTGGGTTATTAATTGCATTCACTATTTTCATGATTACAAAAATATCCATTGGTTTGCTAATACAGTGGGAAAAAGTAAGGTTGTTATAGGAATAAACTAATGTGAACCCACAAGAGTGCTGGAACAATTGTGTCTGTGTATCAATTTAGCTAATTCCCGATGAAAAAATCTTTAATGCTTTCCCTGATAAAGCATATTTAATTTAAAGTGAAATACATCAATAAATATCTTCAGTGTTTTGGCATTAGATGTGCAGATGGCTTCATTGTTTACATAGGCACAATAATAATTTGCCTGTCGTTGTGATGACAGAACTCAGAAGAATGAAACTGCCTGATGGTGTTCTACATTCTGTTTTTAGCCAGAGTTAAAATAGACATCACAAATCTGAAGAGAATACTTGATTACATGAATTATGAAAAATACATTTTAGTCCAAGGATGCAAAAATTACCCATTCACATTTTGTTTATCTACTCATTGTACAGTGCTTAATAACTCCTCTCCTCTCCCCACAGACTACCTCTACTTATGTGGTTGTTTCCCAATACGTGAACATGTTTCTATAGACAGAAACATCAGCTTAAATTCAACTAATATTTTATAAATCTCTTTGAACTGACCCTGAAAATGGAGTATGCAAGTCCCACTCTTGAGTAATCTTACCACAAGTAATCAGAAGTAAGACATAACAATACTGCTGATATAACATTGTGGAAGGTTATCAAATGCCGATAGTAAGGTTTTAAATTTACTAGAATTTTAATAATTGTATTGTTCCAAGGCTACTTACCAAATATAAGTAATTTAAAAATAATATTTATTAGCAAGAAGTATTGCAGCTTATTTCTCCAAAGTATATTTATAAATACATGTAAAATATTTTAAAAACTAAAAAAATTACTTTTCATGCTTAAGGTTTTAAGTTTAAAAAGCTTGATATCAAACTCTTCCTTATGGCAGAGTTATGTCTGTATTATCAATGCATGGTTCAATTATGTCATATAATAAAATGTGTAAAAATTAAAGGAAATAAGAGAGTTGAAAGTATTAGACTGAATTGCTACTGGAAATGCATAAGCTGATTTTAAAGTCATCAGACCATTTCCATAATACGTTATTTGAAGATTTCTCTCTTTGGTATGTAGGCATTTCTTACAAACATATTGTTTCTTACTCCCTGCTGGTGGATTGCATTTCTTGAAACAGCACTATTTTTTTCCAACTGAGAAGTGGAAGAGGAATCGGAGGGCCTAGGGACACACATGCAGGGTGATGATTGCTATGCAAAAGATTTTATGACGATGGCAAGGTCTTCTGGAAGGACATTGCTATATTAGGCATCAATTGCAAATCAGAAATTGGAAAGGGGCAGATTAAGGCTCGGTTTGGTTTATGTCACTGAAAACTCTCATGGAACACAGTGAGAATAATTTTTGGAATGAGCTAAAAAAGGTTTATTGTAGGGTTTCAGCACTGAAAAGAGAAAGTAAAGAGAAACTTGGAGAGTGGTAAGAAGCAAGAATTAAACTCTGTGACTTAGAAAATGAAGAAATAAAAAAAGATCAAATATACCTCCTAGTGTCACCCAGGTGAATCTGATCACCCTGAATGGTCAGCAGTTCAGCTGACAGAGGGAGAAAGTAGGCAAGTATAGCAGTGATTTAGAGGGAATGTTTATCTTGTTTTGACTAGGGTGACTTTGATGTGATGGTGAGAAAGTCAAACTGTGATTGCAAACTCCTGGTAGGAGGTCTAGTATCAGTCTAGATTTTTAAGAATAATAATACATATAAGATGTCTGCATTGATTAAATATTTCTATTTATTAAAGTACCATTGAACACTATGTCTGATGAAAAATATCATAAGCTATAGTAGATATATATGGAAGATGCCTAATACAATTTAACTCTTGGAAGGCATCTATAAGAATTGGAGAGGATGAAATTCATCTGGCTCTAGTCTGGACTCAGAGACTCTTCTCTTGGTGTTAGGTTTTACTCACAATTGTTACCCACTATATGCAAGTTGATGCTCCATTTGGCTTTCTTGGCTTTGTTGTACTCATCATTTAAATGAAGTAGTGGCTTAAAATACACATCTTATCCATGCATATTGAGAGTAGATGCTATATACTGCATAGTACAGAATTATCTTGAGTAGATGCTATGTACTGCATAGTATAGCATTAACTTGAGTTAAAATTTATCTTACTGCTAGCTGGGATTGATTCTTTATTGTGCTGTTATAAACCAGGAGAAACTGTCATCCATGTTTAAGATTTTTTTTTTAACTAAGTAGAGCTGAAAAGTTTAATATATATATAAAATCTTATAGTTCAAAATTGGATAGTTGATATTTCACTAGGTCTTCAGACTGATTAGATAATGGCAAAGAAGGAGATAAAAGGGTAACCTGTCTTGAGTTAGGAGTTAAAACAGAGACATAGCTTGTTTTGTACAATAGTACATATTCTGATATGGCTCGTAATTCTAGCATAAGATGTGAGCTCATTCCCCAGATTGGGCAGGGGCTTGGAGAGTCAGAAATGTGTAGTGAAGGTATGGCTAAATATTTTGCTTAGAACAGGCTGAAGAAAGTCTTGTTAGGGTATATACTTCATAAATAGTTAACAGGCAACTATCAAATGTTTCTTAGGATGAGATGTTTCTTAGGATGAGATGTTTCCTTATTTCTCTCTTTCTCCTTTCAAGCTACTCAGTAATATTTTGTGTTTTGAGAGTTCCTTTTTGAATCTACTCATTCATAACTACTTATATCTTTAAAACTTCAAAAACCTATTCTGCCATTGTTCAAATCACAATCATCAACAAACAAGAGAAAGTCTGGGCTCATCTTCTCATAATACTTTTGGAATTAAAATATTCCCCTTCTACTCACCCAGAGGAAGAAACAATTATACACTTCAGAATTTAGAGTGAAAGAATACTCATTTATGTTCTTAGAATATGTCAATCACCAAAAGATTTGAAAAAAAGTCCTGTTTTGAATTTATGAACTAGAATAGATATGAACTCGATTACTTCCTTCTGACTGTCTGAGAATAGCCCTCTTACTTATTCTCCCTGGAATAATGAGGGACCTACTCTCCTCATCAAAATCTTTCAAGAACTTTGGCCAAGCCAGAAGTGCTCAGAAAAGTATAGAAAAATGGGGACCACCCTTTCTGCACTGATAATTTTATATCTACAAAATGAATCCAGTGCTTTCAAATGTATCACAAATCAAGGCAATTTCCCTAACACAGTGTGAGTTATATTGTAATAATAGATTAACTCTATTCTGCAGAATGAGGTATAAATGAATCTCTGTTTAATATTTTACCAATTATATATATTCTCCAGGGGAAAATATGACATTTTTAGTTATCAGCTCCTACAAAATTCATTTGTCACTATATTTTACCTATACAAAAGGGGAAGATTTTTAGTTTTAAAATTTTATTTCCTTGCTAGTTTTCTTTTTACATTCCCATTCTTAGAGTATGCAATTTAGTTGTATGCATAATAATTCTGGAACATTCTTCCATTCACACATTCACAGTAACAGCATTATTTCCTCATCATCCATACTAGGTAATAATAAGTAAAAACAGGAATGTCTCCCCTGTGTAGAAGTTGGAGAACATTAGAGAAAGCAGACTCAAATTGTCACACAAAAAATTTTGTGTCATTTCAAAGTGTGATGTCTTATAAAGAGAAACTGCTGTTGCTGTGAAGACTTCTTAGAGGACTATGCATTCTAGTGGTGAGAAATGAAAACTCAGAAAATGCTGTCTAGAAAAAAGGTTATACCACATGATGACTACAGAGAACTACTTTACAAGAAACTCCTTTTGTTTTTAATCAATGAAATTAAATGATCTGGAATCACAATGTTTTATTTATCTACAGAATTTTAACCTACCATTGTCAATAAAGAAACTGATATCATCATAATAAAACTGAGTTCTACTAATAGGTAAGACAGCAGTTTAAAATGATTGGTGGTTAACTAATTTATATCAGATCCTTTAGCTTACCACAGGAATATTTATTATAGCCCCTGTTCCCAAATATTGCATTTTATAAAGTACCAAATTTTAGATTTTCATAATGAAGCATAAACAGGCTTTTGGACAAATGCCTTTTCTGATGATAAATAATCATGTGTAAGCTATGTTCATTTATGACAGGCTAGCTATTGAAAATGTTGATGTAGTTCACTGACTAAATCTCACCTTTATATTCCGATTCCAAATGTGGTTCATGCATATTTTTTATTTTTCTTGCTAGTTTGGAGGACTCGGTTCCATGGCTTCCTTTATAAAATTATTTGTTTCATTTTCTTTGGTGGGGCAAATATATGGTATAATTTGTTTATAATTTGGCATGTTGAATATTTGGGCCATACAAGGGCTGTGTCATATTTAAATATGCAAGTTACCACCATGACTAAATAAAATTCAGTTGAGGTGACTTAATAAATTATGTTATAAAATTGTTCTATGACATTCATACAGTAACAAAATAAATATACACAAGTAGAAACTGTAAATGTGTCTTCTTTTAATGTCATTAGAGGTGTCGAAAGCTAGCAACCATTTTACTATAGAGCGATTTATCAAAAGAGATATCATAGAAACATCTTTCTTACAGATTGGCTACTTCAAATATTTGTATAGATTTATATTTCATATTGACTATGTTACTGAATTTAAACTGTTTTAATATCAACTATTAACAAAGCAATTTTCAACCAATTAATACTGAGATGAATAATTCAGCAAAATGTTTTAATGTGGGTTCATTTTTAAGTGTATAAATTGCTGAAATGGAAAATAGAGTTGGCATATACTCATATAAGTCAATATTTGCATGTTAGCAAGTTACTTAGAAATAATCTAAATATAACTATACTTCAGAGAGTTATTTCCCAGAATAAGTTCATTAAAATTCCATTCATTTCTCTTTATTTATTTCAATGCTGAAAAGTGAATATATCCCTCATGCTGTAGGGTCAATAGTGTGGCTATTTTTATGCCATTTGGTTCTAAGACAGATACTAGGCCCTCTGAAAGAATATTGGATGAGAACAGCCAGAAAATGAGGAGAAAATAGAATGTAAGTAAGACACTCATACAGAATAACAAATAGCTCCCAAAAATTTCCCTCAGCTTCTTCTAAATTTACTTTTTTTAGCTTCATTATATATGACCTTGCTCTTATGTGACTAAGACCTGTCAATTTTCACAACTCTTCATTTTGTATTACTTTAGCCAAATTTCCTGACTCTCTTCTTTCAAGTCTAATTTTGGTCTATTTTTACATTCTCATCATTTAATGTACCTGATGCTTTAAAAAAATAAGTAATTGTTCTGAGTTTTCTTTGAAGTTTCATCTCAAATTTTTTTAGAAGTAAAATGGCTAACGTGCTCCTGTAGTACTAACTTCCAGAATAATTATGGTTATAGGAAATAAGGTGTGATCAATCATAAAGAGAAAACAAGAGTGAATATTGCCTACATATCTATATTACACTTACAAGTGAAATTTATTTGGAATTTATATAGAGAGTACATTGTGTAAATCAAGGCCTTGCCTAACTAATGCCACAAATAAAATTAACAAGATTTTTAAGGGAATATTCTAAGTACCAATATAACCAAGGTTCTGTTCATTTGACTTAGTTTTACTATAAAATAATTGGGGTTCATTTTAAAACTTATAAATTGTTGTAATGAAAAAGAAGGTTTTGCCTAGAGACCTATACGTTTCATACTCTGAAAATTTCCATAGCTGCAAGACTCTATGTGCAGAGAAATTTGATAAGGAATTAGAGAACAAGGAAATAGTTCTAAACACCTTGTTGGTTCCTGTGTTCCCAATTCACAGTGTTGGAATTATTCTAGGAGACCCACAGGAGTGAAAGCAGCCCTCCATTATCATGAGGATATTCAATTTCCAGCTCATAAACAAACACAAACACATAAATCCAGACATTCCCCCACAGTTTTATATATATATACTTATTAAATTTGAAGTAAAACTATTTGAGTCCTTTCCACAGTTTTTAGCATTGTATGGATTAGAGTATTAAATTTCTTCACTACAAATTTGAAATAATAAAACCTATTTTCAGCCAGGCTCAGTGGCTCAGCCTATAATCCTGTATTTTGGGAGTCTGAGGTGAGTGGATTGCCTGAGCCCATGGGTTCGAGATCCACCTGGGCAACTTGGCGAGACCTCATCTCTACAATAGATCAAAAAATTAGTCAGGTGTGGTAGCGCGCACCTGTAGTTCCAGCTACTTGGAAGGCTGAGGCGGAAGGATCGCCGGAGCCCAGCAGGTCCAGGCTGCGGTGGCAGGGAGCAGCCACTGCACTCCAGTCTGGGCGACAGAGTGAGACTCCAACTCAAAAAAAAAAACAAACCTATTTTCCAAAAGAATTATAATTATTTTGATATCATTATGTAACATACTTGGGACACAATTTTAAACAATTGTAGCCAGCTATTTTTGAAAAGTAATATTTTATATTTCTGTCAGGTAGAAGCAAATACATCCTGATGACAAAGCAAAATACATTTCTCATAAAAATGCAATTCAGGATGACTAAATAAACTCCTATTGGACCCAAGCCTTCTTCATTTGCAACTATGAATGTAAGATGAAACTAAAATAAAATAGAAAAACGTTACAAGCTAGTAACACTGGAAAGTGAGAAAAGTAGGCAGATTCTGGAGGACTTTGATCAGCCTGTAGTAAATCCCCAATCTTTTCTTTTTCCTTCAGCTTTTGACTTTTGGCTTTTGGTCCCATGGCATGCTAAAGTCAACTCTGGTGCTACAACAAAAACTTTTTTTTCCTGAGTCTGAGAAACTATGGCCGCTAGATGATAAAGGAAGAATTCCCGAGAGGACAGATTCAGAGTGTGGGTCCCCAAATTGTAGTTCTTAACGCTGCCCAAGAATTGAACTTGAGTCTTTAAGTGTGTATATGTGGAGCAAATTCAAAAGTTGACTGAACTGAAAGATACGAATTCAGTGAGATTGGATTTGCACCTCCCCCACAAACTGGCAGAGTTTTCCATCTGATTTTACCCAAGCTAATTTCAAGCCTAAAAGTAAAACTAAAATTAAAAAAGCCAATCCAAAGGACACACACACACACACACACACACACACACACACACACACAAAATGCTTTCTGGATGAACATAATAGAGTCCACAATAGCAAAAATAATAATAATAATGACAGCATTTGCAATTCTGGAAACAATGAAAAATTCCCCAACTTATTACAAAATTTAAGGAGGGGGAGGAAGCTAGCTTTTGTTGTTGTTGTTGTTGCTGTTGTTGTTGTTTTCTGGTTTAACTTTTAGTGAAGTGAAATTGCTGGAGTTTTTTGTTTTTGTTTTGTTTTTATTTTAAAGTGGGGTACAATTCAGGGTTAGGTATACAAATGTTCATTATGCAAGTACCCTTGTTGATGAGGTGTGCCCTTCTCTCCCTGGCAGTTTCCCTCAACTGCCAATACCACCCACACCCCGCAGGTTCCCACTACTGCAAATCCCTCTCTTATAGTATTATGATAATTGTTCAAGGTCTGCTTATGAGAGAGAACATATGGTACTCTCTTCTTTGTTTCTGTGATAGATCACTGAATATGATAAGACTCTCAATCTATCCAAGTTGCTGGGAAGTCCATATGTTTGTCATTCTTCATGGCTGCATAATATTCCATTATGTATATGCACCACATTGCTTTTATCCGATCCAGCTTCAATGGATAGCATGGTTGGTTCCATATTTTTGGTATCGTGAATAGAGCTACAACAAAAATGTGTGCAGGTATCTTTTTTTGTAGAATGATTTGAGTTCCTCCGGGTATATTCCCATTAGGGGAATTGCTGCGTCACATGGAAGGTCAATGTCTAGTTCTTTCAGAAATCACCACACTGTCTTCAAAGAAGTTGCACTAGTTTGCATTCCCACCAGCAGCACAGAAGCGTTCCTTTTTCTCTACATTCTCGCCAGCATCTATTGTTGTTTGTTTTATTAATGATGGCCATTCTTACTGGGGTTAGGTGGTATCTCAATGTGGTTTTGATTTGCAGCACTTTTTCATGTATCTGCTGGCTGCCCATATATCTTCTTTTGAGAGATGTCTAGTCATGTAATTTGCCCACTTTTTAATGGGGCTGTTTGCTTTTTTCATTTCAGCACATTACTGTTCCTTGTAGATCCTAGATGTTAGGCTTTTGTCAGAAATACAGTTGACAAACATTTTTTCCCATTCAGTGGGTTGTCTCCCTGCTCTCTTGATGGTTTATTTTGCTTTGCAGAAGCTCGTTAGTTTGATGAGGTTCCACTTGTCTATCTTATTTCTTATGGTATGGGCAATTAGGGTTGTCAGTTCCAATTTCCATAAGGATGTCTCCTGAATTTTCTAATATTATTAAAGTTTGAGATTTTACGTTTAGGTCTTTGATCCATTTAGAGTTAATTTTTGTGTATGGAGATGGGTAAGGGTCCTGTTTCAATCTTCTGCATGTGATCAGTCAGTTTTCCTAGCACTACTTACTAAGTTCTCCTCACCCCAGTGGTTGTTGGTAGAGTCTTTGTCAAAGATGAGTTGGTTGAGAAAATGAGCCTTTGCTTCCAGAATCTCTACCCTGTTTCATTGGTCTATATGCCTGTTCTGGTACCAATACCAGGCTGTATTCATTACTGTAGCCTTATAGTAAAGTTTGAGGTCTGGATGTATGATACATCCTGCTCTGTTTCTTTTGCTAAGGGTTGTTTTGAGTATTCATGGTCATTTATGTTTCCATATGAATTTCTGTATTGTCATTTCCAGGTCTGAGGAGAATGATGTTGGTAATTTGATTGGTATTGCGTTGAATTTGTAGATTGTCTTTGGTAGGATCTTAACAACGTTGATTCTTCCTATCCATTAGCATGGAATATTTTTCCATTTGTTTGTGTCTTCTTGAATTTCTTTGAGCAGTGTTTTATGGTTCTCATCGTAGAGATCTTTCACTTCTCTGGTTAGGGAGATGCCGAAGCATTTCATTTTTTTTGACTGTTGTGAATGGGATTGTGCTTTTCATTTGGTTCTCTGATTGCTTGATGTTGGTGTATAAAAGTTCAACTCTCTTTTGCACATTTATTTTGTACCTCAAGATTTTGGCGAAGTTCTTTATCAGTGCAAGGAGATTTTTGACCGATTCTTTTAGAGTGTTGAGATATAGGAGCACATCATCAGCAAGGTGGGATAACTTAATTTCCTCTTTTCCCATTTGGATACCCCTGATGTCCTTCTCTTGTGTAATTACCCTAGCTAGGAGAAAGCTAGTTTTTCAGTCAGTTGAAAATAAAACTAAAAAAAAAGAACCAAATACATAGATCAAACTTGATATGACCCAGATGTTGGAATTAGCAGATACGGATTTTAAAGCAGCTATTATAACTATGATTAAATAAGTAAAGACAGCAAAGACATTGGAACTATAATATAAGAATCCAAGTATAAATTTTGATATTGAAAACTACAATAGAAGCCGGGCTCGGTGGTTCAGCCTGTAATCCCGAGTCTTTGGGAGGCTGAGGTGAGTGGATTGCCTGAGCTCGCAGGTTCGAGACCCGCCTGGGCAGTGAGACCTCATCTCTAAAATAAATAAAAAAATCAACCAGGCGTGGTAGTGCATACCTGTAATTCCAGCTACTTGGAAGGCTGAGGTGGAAGGATTGCCGGAGCCCAGCAGATCGAGGCTGTGGTGGCCGGGAGCGGCCACTGCACTCCAGTCTGGGTGACAGAGTGAGACTCTAACTCAAAAAAATAAAAATAAAAATAAAGAAAACTACAATATCTGCATATTTAAAAAATATATAAATAAGTTCACTTGGAACTTATTTGATTTAGCAGAATGAGAATGTTTAAGAGGCAGTGAACTTGAAATTGGCCCAGTGGATATTTCCTAATCAAAAGAGGGAAAACAATTCTGAAAAATAATAATAAACAGAACACCAGGTTTTTGCAGGATAATATAAAAGCTTCTAACACTAGTTTAATTGGCATTTCAGAAGGAGACAAAATAAAATAAGTCAAGAAAGTAGAAAGTATCTTTAAAGTAATAATGGCTGAAGTTTTCCAAATTTGACCAAATGAACTGAAATTATTTTTAGGAGGGTGGACCCCTGTAGTACAGGCTTCCGCCACTAGGTAAGAGTTCTAGAAACCCATTGACATCAGTGCCCCAGCTGGTGTTCTGAGAGCTTGCCTTCAGCTTCAGTAAATTTTTTGTGGAGATTCTTTCAATGCATTTGCCCATTTCATGATGGGTGATTTACGAGCATGCTCACCCTGTACTGAATGTTCAGCAGTTTTTCATCACAAATGGCATGAACCCCCATGCCCCACCCACCGTGTCTACCTGATCTCACCCCATGCAACTTTTTTTGTTGTTCTCTTGGATGAAAAAAGTCTCAAAGGGAAATGTTTTATTAATGTGTAAGAGGTGAAACAAAAATCAGCAGAAGCACAAAAAGGCATCAAAATTGATGAGTTAAAAAACTGTTTTGAGCAATGGTAAAAGTCTTCAAAGGCATATTGCATCAAACAGTTCTTTGAAGGTAAAATTTAAATGTGTAGGAATAAATATGCGATTTTTAATAAATAAACTTCAGGTTTTATGGATCTCCCCTCATGTGTGTTTGCGCTTGTGTGTGTGTGTGTATGTGTATGTGTGTGTATTTATATGTGTGTGTATGTGTATATCATCTATCTATCTATCTATCTATCTATCTATGTATCTATCTATCTATCTTTTGATATTCAAAAAATTCAGTTAATTGAAGAAGGATAACTACAAAGAAGTCATACCCATACACATCATAGCCAAACTGTTCTCAAAAGAGATAGAGAAAAATCCTTGAAATCAGCCAGAGAAAAATGGCACATTACATACAGGGCATAACAATTTGAATTATTGCTGATTTTACATCAAAAACCATGGAGGCCATCTACGCACAACAGCATTGTTAAAATGCTGAAAGCCAAACTAAAGAAAGAAAAGACAAAAAGTAACTGTCAACCCAGACATGTATATCATGTGAAACATCCTTCAAGAATGAGGGCAGAATATAGAAAAAATAGGAAAAAACTGTGAGAACTTGTCATTATCAGACCTGCAGTCTATTAAATGCTAGAGTAAGCTGTTTAGACCTGAGGGAAATAATATAAGCAAAAACTTGCTCTTCAATTAAAAATGGAGAGCATTATATAGTATAAATATTTTGGTTAAAATCAAAGCATTTTTTCTCTTAGTTTCTTTAAAATGCATAAGAATTTTTAAGTAAAATTAAATTTGCAACATTCTTTTTTGGAATTTAAAATGCATGTAACTATAACATATGTAATAACTATAGCAAAAAATAACAATAAAAGAAAGGTGCCTTTGGGAGGCTGAGGTGAGTGGATTGCCTGAGCCCGCGGGTTTGAGACCCAGCTGGGCAGCAAGACCTCATCTCTACAATAAATCAAAAAAAATCAGCTGGGCGTGGTAGCGCGCCCCTGTAATTCCGGCTACTCGGAAGGATGAGGAGGAAGGATCACCGGAGCCCAGCAGGTCGAGACTGCGGTGGCCAGGAGCGGCCACTGCACTCCAGTCTGGGCGACAGAGTGAGACTTCAACTGAAAAAAAAAAAAGGTGGAGGTAAATAAACCTCTAAAATTGCATTCTTTATACGTTTTAAATAAAATGATATAAACTTTACTATAAGAAGGCTGAAAAGTCTAGGATGTTTATCACAATTCTTAGTGCAAACGCTAAAGACATACTGCAAAAAAATAGTTGAACGACAAATTAATTTAAATGAAATTCTTTTTTATTACTCTAATTTATTATAGAGATGTGGAATTGGTGAGGATTAATTACACAATTAGGCTATATGCAGGTGAAGTTTGGACCTCCAACTGGCCCTCACTTCCCCTGGAATAAGACCAGGTACCCTTTATGTTTTTACATGCCTCCCTCTCTCCTTCCCTCCCAGGCAATGCACAGTGACTGCCAATCCATCCCTTTTGCTAATGTTATTAATATTCAGGCCCCACTTATGAGGGAGAACATGCAGTATTCAGTCCATTGTTTCTGTGATAGATCATTAAGTATGATGGTGTCCAACTCCATCCAATTTGCTGCAAAGTTTATGATTTTTTCTTCTTTATGGCTGCATCATATTCCGTCATGCATATGTTCCACATTTTCTTTATCTATTCCACATTCAGTGAGCAGTAGGGTTGGTACCATGTTTTGGCTGTTGTACATAGTGTGGCTATAAGCATGCATGCACAGGTGTCTTTTTGGTAGAATGATTTATGTTCCTCCAGATATATTCCCAGGAGAGGAATCGCTGGTTCATATGTAAGGTGAATTTTTAGTTCCTTTAAGAATTGCCACAATGCTTTCCATAGAGGTTGAATAGCTTACACTCCCACCAACAGTATGGAAGCATCCCTTTTTCTCCACATCTGCACCAGCATTAGTTGCTTTTTGACCAATTAATAACCATCCTGACTGGAGTTAGGTGGCATCTCCCTGTAGTTTCGATTTGCATTTCTCTGATGATTAGTGAGGCTGAGGATCTTTTCATGTATCTGTTGACTGCTTGTATGTCTTCACTTGAATGTCTTCACTTGAAAAGTGTCTATTCATTTTCTCTGCCCACTTATTAATACGGTTATTTTTTTTTCCTTTCAGTTAATTTGAGTTCCTTGTAGATCCTGCAAATTAGGCCTTTATCAGATACATAATTCACAAATATTTTTCACCCATTCTGTGCGTTGTCTCCCCATTCTCTTGATGGTTTATTTTGCTCTGCAAAAGCTTTTTGGTTTGAGGAGTTCTCACTTTTCTATTTCATTTTTATGTCATTTGCTTTGGAGATTTGGTAAATAATTCGTTGCCTATTCCGATGTGCATGAGAATGTTTCTTATCTTTACTTTCAGGAGCCATGTAGTTTGAGGTTATACATTTAGGTCTTTGATTCATTTGGAGTTGAATTTTGTATATGGGAATACGTAAGGGCCCAGTTTCATTCTTCTGTATGTCGTCAGCCAGTTTTTTCAGCACCATTTGCTAAATATGGTCTTCCTTCCCTAGTGGTGCTATATTGGTGTTTTTGTCGCTGATGAATTGGTTGAGAGATCAAGTTTTTTCTTCTGGAATCTCTGTTCTGTTCCATTGGTCTATGTGCCTAGTCTTGTACCAGTAACAGGCTGTTAAATTATTGTAGCCTTAGCCGGGCTGGGTGGCTCAGCCTGTAATCCCGCGCCTTTGGGTGGCTGAGGTGAGTGGATTGCCTGAGCCCGCGGGTTCGAGATCTGCCTGGACAGCAAGACCTCTCTCCAATAAGTAAAAAAAAAATCAGCCAGGTATGGTAGCTCATGCCTATAATTCCGGCTACTCAGAAGGCTGAGGTGGAAGGATCGCCAGAGCCCAGCAGGCGAGGCTGCGGTGGCCGGGAGTGGCCACTGTACTCCAGTCTGGGCAACTGAGTGAGACTCCAACTCAAAAACAAAACAAAACAAAACAAAACAAAAAAATTATTGTAGCCTTGCAGGAAAGTTTAAAGTCTGAAAGTGAGATACCTCCTACTTTGTTCCTTTTGTTGAGGACTTTTTTTGGTGGCCATTGTTGCTCTTTTTTTTTTTTGTTTCCATATGAATTTCTGTATTGTCACTTCCCGGTCTGAGAAAAATAATGCTAAATTATTTAAAATATTTCAAAGATATATTTCTTTTCCAAAAAGTATTCCAAAATAAGGCATGGGGGAAAAAAAGCAGAAAAAATTGATGGGACAGAAAGAAAAATAATGCAATCTGCACAAATTGCTATAAAATATCACTATTAGAGTATAAGATAGAAGTTTTACACAGACATCTTCATATCAAAACTCATCCAACAAATAGTTAAGTATGATAACTACTCATGCATTTGACACTGCAACAAAAACTAGGAAAATAAAGATGAAGTAGATAGTGTCCCCAACCTCAAGGGACTAACACAATGTAGTAACTGTAATCGTAACCACCATGAAGGAATGCAGGTCAGAGAATTTTGATTGAACTAGGGTCACCTGCCCAAGTTACACCTAAACTCATTCCCATTTGGGAGAGGGGAGGGATGGGTGGTGAGAGCAAATCACTGGTTACTATTAGCAAATGTCAGTCTGTCTGCACATCTACTTACATAGATAAAGCATGCTGCAAAAAACAAAACCTTATTTTTAAAATAAATATCATATATGTTTATTATGAAACACAGATACAAATATAAAGTAAACATCACTTGTAATTCTACTACCTGAAAACACTGGAATTTTGTTCACTTCCAGTTTTTACAGACGACCAAACGAATGACCTTCTAATGGACAAAGAATTCACAGTAATCTTTACCAAAAGTTTAGGTCTGTTTTATTTTCTGTGAGATTATTTTACACTGATATCTCAAAACAGGTGATTTTACGCCTGCCCATCATAGTATATATTTGCACATGGTCTCCTCTTCACAATATTGCACTATTTTCCTTGAACAAATCAAATCAGAGTTCGTTACACATTCTAAGATGACAGTTTTAAACACAAAGTAAATCATTCATCGAAGGAAAAAAAAAAAAGATTAACTAAGTAAAAATCAACTACTGGATTATCTGTCAAGCCATTTGCTGTTTAAACAAAGGAGAAAAATTATGTTGTACATTTTGTAAAAAACATCATCCACAAAACTATATTTTTTGTTTTTGTGACTATTTTACTATATGTATAATTCAGTGAATAACTTTTAGTACAGTATTATGTGCATCTCTGATACAGTGAATTTACATCAATATTATATTATGGAATATTGTCATCTGTACTGAAAACCATTATTTTATGGTGAAGAATTATATTATGCAGAAATAGTTATTTCTTTTCTACCCTGGATAGTCTGGGTGATATCTTGAAATGGGAAAAGTTCTTATTTTTCCATCATTTTAAATTTATCTTTACAAGCTCAAGCTTATCATGAACTAGATATTTTTACTGCAGACATTAAGAATACCTCATTTGGGGTGTCCAATAGTTCCAGAAGGATACATTTTATGATTGTATATTTTAATTTTGTAAAAATAAGCCTGTTTGGTTTCTATCATAGTGCTTTTTGTTATGGTGTTCTATCATGAAAGCTTTTGTCTAAGATATAAATTTAGTTTTCCATACACTACTTTTTATCTCTCTCTGCTCGAATCTCCAAATAGAGGATAAAAGTTAAACTTCGCTGGCTGACAAATAAGATGCTCTTTGTGCTTTGATCCCCACTCTCATGTTGGTTCCTTAACACTCCCCTACTCACATTTTCTTCCAGTGACACAACATTCTTTTCCATTCTACAAATAGGGCAAACTCTGAAGATTTCCCCTCATTTTCTTCTGCTTTTCACTCTGCTTTGGGAAACTCTTTTGCACTCCTACCACCCTTTATGAATACAATATCGTATAAACTTCTATAGACCCTCCCCTGGATTTCCAAGAATGTGTCACTCTTTTTATTTTTTAATTTTTATTATAAAGATGTGGGGTACTATTCAGGGTTAGGTATATAAACATTGATCATGCAGGTACCTTTGTTGATGAGGTATGCCCCTCCCTGCCCTAGCAGCATCCCTCAACTACCAATCCCACCCCCCCAACAGTTTCCCACCACTACCAATCACTTTCTTATAGCATTGTAATTGTTCAAGGCCTGTTTATGAGTGAGAACATATGGAACTCTGTTCTTTGTTTCTGTGATAAATCACTGAGTATGATCGACTCCAAATCCATCCAAGTCACTCTTGTATCCATTTTTAGTAATTTTATTTACAGGAAAATGTCCATACAATTAATTGTCCGAAATATAACATGTACCTCTATCAAAATTACAATACATAATATAGAAAGTTTAATATTTCACATATTGAACTAGATGGTGGAATTCATTCAAAGAATAGGTTCAATTAGTGAATAAGTGAATAAACAAATAAACAAATGACAGTAATATTGTTGAAAATTATTGTGGCTTTAACTACAAGTAAATCTCCACAATAAAATAAGTTAAAATGCATTCAATATACTTAAACATTTAAAATTACAAAAACTTATTTATGTTACATGAAAATAACAGATATAAAATTTAAGTATAATAGCATCCTCTGGGAAGTATTCATTAGTCTAATAAATACTATTTTTCTACCAGATTCTACTTTAATTCAGCAATTAGTTTCAAATTCCCAGAATTATATCTTACTTGAAAATCTTGCTTAACAAAATTTTAGTTTGCAATGAGTTGGAAAAAAGTCTGCCTTGGTTGAGATTCTTAGTTTTCATAATTACCTCTCTTGAACATTTTGCTTCATGTAGAAAAAGCATAATCTAATAAATGCCAAATCTAAGGGTAGCATTTCACCCAGTATCCTAGATTCTTGCTTTCACTTTGGTTTTGTATGAAGTGACTGTAGAAACACGTTAAGCAGAAAGGACTCCTGTGTCCTTCATTTATTTTTACATGTCTGGATTCGCATGTCTTAACCTCATGGGACACTTCAGTTTCATCACACAAAATTAAGACCGTATGCTTTCTTACCTCTTTTCAATTGTGGAGTCATTTTAGATAGATTCATTATATTTCATTCTTAGAGTATTTATAAAATGTAAATTTCCTTTGTCACCTGCTTAATAATATAATGCTATCACAGTAATATTTATTCTATGAGATTCTGTGTTAAATTAATAGTGACCACAGCTATTTTTTAATGTATGTATGTGTGTGTGTGTGTGTGTGTGCTGTTTTTGTTGTTTTCTCTCTGAAACATAAGCAGAGCTTGCATTTGTCTATTCCTCTTTCTTTACTTGCTTGTATCTTGGACCATATTTCAACTTCCATTTTTCTTGTAGTCAAAATATACTATTATCCATTTTCAGATACAGAAAAGAATATAAATTTTATTGATTTTATGAGCACAAAATAATTCACATGGAGTTGTTAAAGGTCACTTAAGTAGCATAAACTGGGCATAATCATATAAAATACAATTACCACCTTATGCAACAAATCCTTAAGGGTAAAATTTTAGGTAAATAACTTTAGAAATAATAGAATTTGTTGTTTGTCAAGTCAATAGACTCGTTAATCTTTAAATCATTTATTTGACCAATATTATTGGGTAGCTATTATATGCAAGCATTCTGCTCTATTATGCAAATTTACAGGGACATGCCAAGCACCCTTTGCTGTGAGTGAGATGAAAAGATACACACAGATGATGATTTGATTGGGTGGAAAGTACAATACCACGAAGGAGTCACAGAACAACCATTAAGGCTATGCAGAGAGGAGGGATGACTCTTAGGTGCAGTGGAAACAGTTAGGCAAAGGATGGAGGTGCTACCCAAGACTGCAGTTAAAGCAATCTCCAAGGAGAGTAAATAGAAACATGTAAAAATATCAGGATTAGAAATCCAAACAGAGAAAAACACTTGAACAAAGGTTCAGAGAAGTAAAGCATAGAACTACATTCATGTTTTTGTTTCCTGTTACATTGCTAGGCCTCCTTCTGACTTGACTCAAGGATGTTCAGGGAAAAATCATCAGAGACAGAGAATATCCACCCAGTGAACCAGCAGCATCCTGAAATGAGAATTGTCAAATTTGTCTAATTCCCATTCTTCCACAGGCCAATTTGGTCTTCTTGTGTACCCTTTCTGATGGAAAGCAGTAAAGAAGGAGTATGTTTATATTTTAAAATACATTCCAACCGAGATAAATCTTCAAGCAGTATTGTTATTTTCTAGCATTTCTATTTTGCTTTACTTCCCCACATTTTTAGCATTTGTGTATTTGATGACAGAGTCTGTTTTCTTTCCTCAATTAGGAATAATATTACTTCACATTTGTGAGTTGAGGTATGTTGCCCCAGCCTCTAAATTGGATTAATATGGAGTCTCATTCCTGTGAGGTTTCTCTTCTGGTTGGAATTCATTAAACATTTGTAGACATTGTGTTATATCTCCACATAAATACAGAATGACAGAGGTGACAGTAATGAAACTCAAAGCGCAGAAACTGGTTTCTTCTGTAATAATGTTGAGACGTTTGACCCTCTGGTTGTTTTAATTTACATAATCTAACATAGGTACAAGGGATGTTCATACCCCTATCATATGAAATTGCTACCATCTGTAGAGTTATGACCGTTAGAAATTGCAGGGGGCCAGCCCCTGCAGAGAGATTTAGGGGGTTCCTTGGAAGGTGTGGCAGCATTGGCGATTCCATAGGGATAGATATTAAAAGAAAGAGACTGGGGGAGAAAGAAAGAGACTGGACTCTGTCTAGTGCAGAAGCCATTTTATTGGAAGTTACAGCGGGTATTTATTCCCAAATTTTACACAGACAGTCTCACAAATCTTTCACGTGAACACAAAACCAGGTGCAGGAGAGGCGTCCCCCACCCACCAGATGTTTTCTCAGGTATGAGGAAGGACAAACCCCAAAATTGTCTTATTGTTCCCTATGCTAGTTAATGTTCCTCAAAAGCAATGTAACAATCCCTACTAGCATCATGATGTTCTAATAATCAATAACTTCTAAAGCTCATGCGTACACAACACCCATGATGACTAACTTAAATCTTATTACCTTTCTATTCTATGCTAACACAACTTACACAATTGCTATGGAAGCTCTTAATTATAGCTTAAACCAGTTCCTAAAGAATGTAGCCCAGTTCAAAGATCACTTTGGGCTCTTTAGGCTGTGGCCCAGTCCAAGGTTCATAGTGGGCTACTTCTTGGAACAATTGATTACAATCTCTTAACAAAATGGCTATTCTAAGATCCTATATATCTATCCTAATTTCTATAAAAGTTTCTAATTCCTAATCCTAATATATAAAGCTGATCATCAGCAATAAAGCTTCTAAAAATAAAACCCAAATATAAACTGTAAATGTACTAAGGCCAAAACCACAATAGTAGAAAATGGAGACAATGAAATTTCTAAAGTTAACTGTATTCTTATTAAACCTCAGAATATCATGATTGATCATGCTTGAACTAACATGATTCCCTGACATAGCATGACCTATTCTACAATACTTTCTTTTTTTTTTTTTGAGTTGGAATCTCACTCTGTCACCCAGACTGGAGTGCAGTGGCCACTCCCGGCCACTGCAGCCTCACCTGCTGGGCTCTGGCGATCCTTCCGCCTCAACCTTTCGAGTAGCCAGAATTACAGGCATGTGCTACCATGCCCGGCTGATTTTTTGATTTATTGTAGAGATGAGGTCTCGCTGCCCAGGCGGGTCTCGAACCCACGGGCTCAGGCAATCCACTCACCTCAGCCTCCCAAAGGCAGGGGATTACAGGCTGAGCCACCGAGCCCGGCTAATACTTTCTATGAATAAAATAAATTCAATTTCTATAATAAGTAGAAAACCCTACACTAACTATAGCTAAAACTGGTCTAAAAGAATGCAGCCCAGTTCAAAGTACGCTCTGGGCCCTCAGAAATGTGGCCCAGCCCAAAGTTCATGCTGGGCCATTTCTGGTAACTCTAGATAATCATCTGTATTATCTAAAGCTGAAAACAGCTCTCCATTAGTATATACTAATTCTACAAATATACTTTTAAATCTTATAAAGAGGTTTGTACCATATAAAAGGCTCCCAAATGTGACCTGAGTTTGAATTATATCTAATACCTAAGCTGAAACCTCAGTTCATGGGAAACAGGACAAATGAATTTCTAGAGTGAGCCATGCCTGTCACAGAGCTTTCAGCTTAAATCAACAGAGTTCCTTTAGGTTATTTGCGCTACATGGTAAAAGGAGGAGGAAATGGGGTCAACGGCTCCCAAACACATCCTAGTGGTCTCAGGGTCCACAGCCCTCCCTGATCCCTAATGCTCAGTGGGCCTCTGTGGCCAGCTCCCAACAAGAAATTGCATGGTATTGTTTCATAGGCTTCATTCATGAGTTCTACATCACATTAAACAGTAGTATATCTTTCTGCAGTGGGAAAAAAATAGCTACGATCAACTAACATAAACATATAACTTCACTTTGAAACAATGTTATAACCTTTGCATAGATAATGCACATCTGATAATATAATAATAACATTTTCTATTATATTGATTCAAATATTCTTCAGCGGTTCTACCAAAAGAAAAAATTTTAATGGTTTAGGGCTATAAACTGTTACTAACAATCCATGACTTTGAAGAACACTTGCTATATTCTGGTTAAATGTAAAAGATCAATTTGCTATGGAAAAACAGGGGAAACTATTGCCAGAGGCCACAATTCTTAGAATGTTAACTGTACTCTAATTGTTTATATGTTTGGGACTGTTGCCTTTCATAAGATGTTTTGATTGGTTAGTATCAGAAGAGTTTTGTGTAGTATCAAGGAAATGTAATTTAAGGAGAAATAAATCTAAAACATACACTAGAGAGTAGTATTTTTAAATTGTCACTATTTTATATGTTGTGATATTATAATAATCATTTTCTAGTACATGCTAATTTAATAATTATTTTAGAATTTTGGAAAACAGTAATTTATGTGGATTTGATGCAAACTGAGCAACAGCATGTGAACACACAACCTTAAATCTGGAAACCAAAAATTGAAAAAAATGAAAAAATACCGGGATCCTATTCTCAATGGGATTGACAACTCTGTGAGGAAACCCCTGTGGACACTCATAATTACAATACAAGATTTCATGGATATATGTGTGAAGGTCACTGGGAGTACAGGAAGGCAGATCTCAGAATGGCTGAATTTTTCCCAGTGGAATATTGCCCAACCTTGGTTGTGAAGGCTAAATCAGAATTTATAGGGTGATTAACATGCTTGGGACGCAGTTGTATTGGAGAAGATAAAGAATTACTGGTGTAGAAACAATACACGCAAAAGTACACGCGAGAGTCTTGCCACATTCAGTAGCAGCAGTTGTCAAGGGGGAGAAGAAGGGGAGATGCATTGTCATGAATATCCTGGTAGCCTAGCCGAACAGGGCAGACTCCAACCATCAAGGTCTTTGTATGACAAGATAAACAAGTCTATATTTTGTTTGGTAGGCACAAAATGTATCTATTGTAGTAAAAACAGCAAAAAAAGTTTTGGACAAGAAAAAGCACTTATTAAAACGTATCCTTGGCCAGTCTGGTAGTTCATACCTATAATCTCAACACTTTGGGAGGCTGAGGTAAAAGGACTGCTTGACGCCAGGAGGTCGAGACCAGCCTGGGCAACCTAGCGAGACCTCATCTCTACAAAAACATCATGAAATTAGTCAGGTATGTTGATTCCTGTAGTCTCAGCTGGGAGGTTAAGGTGGGAGGGTCACGTGAGTCCAGGACATGGAGGCTGCAATAAGCCTTGACCCTGCCCTTGCACTCCAATCTAGGTAACAGAGTGAAACCTCAACTCAATCAATGAATCAATCAGTGAAATAATTTTTGTTGACACATAGCTATAGAGAGTACAGAGGCAAAGATATGTATTTGCTCTTCCTAGTTATCACTGACTAAAATTACCCGTAACTGATTAAGAATATTCCATAAATTTAGTTGATAAAGCAGGGACAGGCTTGGAGAGGACTGACTCCAACTTTACAAGACTTTCCACTGTGGGTAAAGTGTTGTCAAATAGCATCCCATGCTACAGAGGGATCTTTTGTGTGAAGGAGAGTCAATTGATGCAGCAATATTTATTACTGTCTTCTTTTAAGAAATCATCACAGCCACTCCAACCTTCAGCAAACACCACCCTGATTAGTAAGCAGCTGTAAACACTGAGGCAAGGCCCTCCACCAGCAAGAAGATTCAGAAGACTCAAGTCTTAACATTGGATCTATTACAGTTTTCGTTGTCTGGAGCTGAATGTGTGTGCACACAAGAGCCAGTGACTACATCACCATGAAGTTGCCCAGAAGCAGATTTCAACCCAAGTGACCCTGTGTAATAATTGCCAAACTGTCCCCATGTGGACCCCCCGCCAAATGGAGAGTGGTTCATGACCGAATGAAGGCTCAGATAATCATTATCATGATTTAGCAATAAAGCACTTGTACAATATATGTACATTGTTTTTTTAAACAATACATATATATGTGCGTGTATATACACACACACACATATATATACATACATATACATATGTATGAATGTATATGTATAATGCTATCGCCCACCAAATAGACTATAGCATATGAAAACCATAATGTTTATTTGCACTGGGAAACCTGAACATTCATGTGACCTGCTTTATTGCCATATTAGCTCTACTGCGTTGGTCTGGAAATGCCTGAATGTATTTGTGGCTTTTTTTTTTTTTTTGAGTTGTAATCTCACTCTTTTGCTCAGGCTAGGTGCAGTGGCATGCTCAAGGCTACCCCAGTGTCAACCTGCTGGACTTGGGCAATCCTTCTGCCTTAGCCTTCCAAGTAGCCAGAACTACAGACGCGTGCTACCATGCCTGGCTATTTTTTTTTTTTTTAATTTTTTATTGTAGAGACAATGTCTTGTCAAGATGCCGGGGCTGGTCTCGGACTTGCGGACTCAGGCATTCAACTCGCCTCACCTCCCAAAGTGCTGGGATTATAGGCTGAGCCACTGAGTCGTCCATATTTATGTGTTAAAATGGTCTTGTGAAAAATCAGACTTCCTCTTATCACAAATTGCAATTTGTTTAGAAAATTTAACTCACGATTTGACTAATAAAGTAAGCCTTATAACTCTAAATTTAACTTAACAGAAAAAATAAAATAATATTGGAAAGAGAAAAATGTTCACTATCCCTCATGTCTTTTAATCTTAAAGCTGTTTCCTTTACCTAAATATTTTAAATATCCACATATTAATTCAGTATAAGTTAAAGATCATTTAAGGTCTTTAGGGTTTAGATTGTTGAAGGATAGTGATGTTTCCTTCGGCCACGGACCACCCTCCTTTTGGGGGTCCAACTGGGGACAGTTCAGCAGTTACAGTGCAAGGATCGCATGGGCTGTGATCTGCCTTTGGTCAGCTTCACACTGATATCGTCACTGGTTCATGTGTGCAGACACATTCAGCTCCAGACAACTGCAACTATAATAGATCAAATGTAAAGACTTGCGCAAAACATCAGAAGCTTACTTATTCTCTATCCCCTTAATATTTAGGTAGATGAAAACCCCAGAAAACCCTAAGCAGCAATACAATTTGTGGAACAAAGTAGTGCAGGTAACAAGCATATTTTGGGCCGAGGAATACGAGATATAGTGAGAAATAGAAGGGAGATTGAGACTAAATACTGACATCATGGAATGAACCTCGGAGACATTGAAATAAATCTGAGCCATTACGAAAGCTTCTAATTTATGTACTTTTCACTTTCCTTTATCAAACTGTTGAACTATAGTTTAGAAACAATCATCCACATCTCTCAGCTGCCCCAACATTGTGTGTCCTTTCTCCCACGCCATGACACTCAGGGTGCTCACACAGCTCAGGTCATTGAGAACCTGATGCTTCTTTGGGGCTTCCATTTTTCCAACACTCTCTCTCTTTTGTTTAATGCTTTATGGTTTTAGTAAGTCTGCATGGAGGAGGGATGATCACCTACATCATTGTACATGATTTGGTGTTTTCCTGGCTTGTGAAATGCTGACAAGACAAAGTCATATTCTACTCGAGGCTAATTCTTGCCAGATATGAAGGGCTCTCAGATAAGTCACTTCTTGAAAGACTTAGGCTTAAGTGGAATGAAGTTAACAAAGTAGATATTAGACATATTTTAAAAAGAAAAGCCACTTCATATATCTAACACAAAGGAAGATGTGCTTACATGTGATGTTGGATTCTACATGTCCCTCTCTCGTAGAAAGCAGCTCAGGAAGGCATCACCTGCTGTGTCCACTATGTAACCCAGGGTTCTAGATGATAAGTGGCACATGGTGAATGTCAGTGAATATTTAAATCAATGACTTGTTCTTGAAGAAGATTTTGTTTGATATTAAAACTGTAGCACACACAACACTTTTATTCTGCTTTTATTTAATACTACGTGCCACATAGTATGTGTTAGGCATTGTTTTTAGAATTGTACAGGCTGGGCTCTGTGACTCAGCCTGTAATCCCGTGCTTTGGGAGGCTGAGGTGAGTGAATTGCCTGAGCCTGTGGGTTCGAGACCAGCCTGGACAACTTGGCAAAACCACATCTCTACAATAAATCAAAAAATCAGCCAGGCATGGTAGCGCATGCCTGTAATTCCAGCTACTCGGAAAGCTGAGGTGGAAGGATCACCGGAGCCCAGCAGGTCGAGGCTGCAGTGACTGGGAGCCACCACTGCACTCCAGTCTGGTGACAGAGTGAGACTCCGATTCAAAAAAAAAAAAAGAATTTTACAAATATTAATGCATTCGTTACCCCACTTCTTTAAAATGAAAATAAAAAGTTTTAAAAGAATTTTAGAAATATTAATTCATTCAATAATCATATTTTAACTGACTATAATTTATAGATATCAGTATTTGATATCATATAACATTTTAATCAGTATGTACTTGCTTTACATAAAATTTTTATTTTTTAACTTTTTCATATTGAGACTTTTTTTTCCATTTTCTTAGGCTTTTGTAATGATACATAAACTGTATATATTTGTGTGGGTACATGTGATATCTTAATACATGCATACAATGTGTAATGATCAAATTAGGTAATTAGGATACCTCTCATCTAAAACCCTTATCATTCCAAATCTTATCTTCTAGCTATTGTGAAACATGCAATTTTATTGTTCACTATAGCCCCCTCTCATGCTATTGGACTATAGAAATTATTAATTTTATGAAACTGTATTTTGGTACTCATTACTCAATTTCTCTTTATATCACGTAGCTAACAGTATCAGATTTGTAGAATTCCTAAAGACTGGCTTGTTTTTATTGGCTAGGATGACGCTGTATATAATGGCAATCTATGTGATCATGCCATCATGGGTCTTCCCAAGATCTGTGCATGACCACTGAATCTAAATCTAATAAGTGCAGCTTCTTGAACTTTAAGATCAGGCCTGGGATGCATAACTTTAAACTTATATAGAAATGTTTCAGGAATGGCCATGTTTGATAATGTAGATGTCAATGTCACAGGTGACTTAAAAAATATTCTCAGTCGGGCTCGGTGGCTCAGCCTGTAATCCTGTGCCTTTGGGAGGCTGAGGTGAATGGATTGCCTGAGCTTGTGGGATCGAGACCCACCTGGGTAACTTGGCAAGACCTCATCTCTACAATAAACCAAAAATTAGCCGGGCGTGGTAGCGCGCACCTGTAGTTCCAGCTACTTGGAAGGCTGAGGCGGAAGGATCGCCAGAGCCCAGCAGGTCGAGGCTGCGGTGGCTTGGAGCGGACACTGCACTCCAGTCTGGGTGACAGAGTGAGACTCCAACTCAAAAAAAAAAAAAATTCTCCTAGTTAGAAGGTTTTCCTTGTGCATTTATGTCTTGTGTATTTGTTTTTATCAAGTTATCTGACTCTCTTAGGGAATTTCTAGAATATTTGTTTATAGCCAGCTGGACTCATTGTCCCATTATTGCTTAAGAAAAAACCATTGTCAAATGAACATTTTCCTGCCACTGTCTACCCTGGAATATACTCTTTAGAGGTGCACACATGAGATGCTTTGCTCTTACCAACTTGGCATTTTGTGGCAGTATTTATCACAAGTTGATAGATGAAAATGAAACGTGTGCAAACCTCCTCTGAAACTTGAAAATATTTGTCCTCATGTCCATCATCTGGCAAGTCTTGCACCTTTCTGATCTCAGCACAGTCTACGGGTCTCTGCCAACTCTTTGGATGTCTTAGTGATACTTCTTTTCTGCGTGGATCTCCTGGTGTAGGTCTGGGCTATAGTGTCATCACTCTGCATTCTCATTAACAGCATGTGTTCTCTTCCACTAGACTCTGAACTCTCAGACAAGACAGCAGGGGTTGTCACATCCCCTGACTAAGATAATTAATGATGTTGAAGAATCTTTCATTAGTCATTAATTCATAATTAATGTTTTTATTAACTTTACCGGTCTGCTCAGGAGTAGTCAAGTCACGGAAAATCGGACCTACTGATATGTGGTATATATTTCTTCTGAAGTGAAGCCTCATTTAAATCATATTTTGCTGGTCAATCGATAACTAACCTTTACACAGATTTCTCCTTTTTAGGTACTGAGCACCCAGAGAGGTTAATTAGTCATTAGAATAATTGATTTGGTAGGGAGAAAATATAAGATAATTGACAAATAGAAAAGGATATTTCATACTATCATAAAGCAGTCTATCTACATAAGTTCCTCCATCTAAAAACCTATTTGATAAACAGGTTCTCGTCTCCAAAAACAGAGAACTTCTTTACCAAAGTCCAGAGTGCAAAACCTTATTCTACAGAATTTCTTTACTTCAGATTGATTCACATCCTCCACTTTTTCTTATTTGATTTTGAATTCACCCATTTGCAAACTCTTTGGTTTCTCCTACTTGTTTAGGAAGTTATAGAAACCTGATAGAAGGGAAGAATCCTGCAGAACTGACTTAATCAGTTCTGTACTTGTTTTATTTCTTTTTATTTCTTTTTGTCTTTTAAATTTTTAGTGCTTCCTGGTTGAAGAATTCCTTCTATTACAAAGGTGTGCCTGTCTGTGAAGTCAGTATTCCACCCTTGTGAATAATTTAAAATACCTACTTTTTAGCGAGCAGAGAGGGGTTCTTAAAGGGTTTCAACTGGAATTGAAGCTGAGGAGTTTCCCATGATATGGGAATACGATGGGCAAGAGATCAGTCTGCTGAAGTCCATCTTCAGTATTTACTAGGGGTACCAAAAATGCATATACATTTTAAGAAATGTTATCTATGTATTTTCAAAATTAAGTTGAATTATGGTACCAACGTGTAGTACGATATTCTCTCAAAAGATGGCATTAGTCAGATGATTGCTAGAGTCACCATGTGACAGGCATGACAGTATTCAACTTTTGTGGTCGTTTTATATAGTGTGTTACAATTTTAATACAGTTTTTCCTTTCATAAAATGTGTACACATTTTGGCATCCTTTGTATATTCAAAACAATAAAGCAACAAAGATGACACAATAAAAAATAAACTTGTAGATGGTACTTTGTATATCATAAGTGAATCACAACGGGTATTGTGGAATTAATTTTCTTTTTTCTTTCCTTACTCACTAGAAGCTTGCTTTATCTCTCTGTCCTCCACACGTTCAACAAGAAGGTTATACATTGTTTTTTTCTACTGCAAATGGTAAACATGCTAGAGCTTTGTGTTCTCTTTTCTTCCTGTTGGGTCACCTAACTAAATCGCAATCAATGCCTTTCTGATTCTAGTCCGTACCCCACTTCCACCTTCTCTATCTCAAGGTCCTGTGTGGTTCCAAGTAAATAGAATAACATACATGGTCATGATGCTTTATGTAAATTCTTATATAGAGGAATAAATATTTATTGAGTCTTAAGTATGTGCATGCTAAGCGCCTGTTTTTTTGTTTTCTGTTTTTTTGCACCCTTTCCCCTTCCCTCTGTACAGTCCATCCCTGATAAACCTAAAACAGTTCTGAAAACCAGACAGACATCCCTCTGGTTTTCTCTCTCGCAATTTACCACTACAGAAGACTTCACCTCTTCTTGAACATCCTCTTTGTTCTTCAATTCTAAAATCTCAGCTTCTTCCTTTTCAAATAATCAAAACCAGGAGTGATTCGAAATTCACCAATATCAAAACAGATATCTGTGATTGAGGTAGTTTCCCAGAAAGAAATCTGGGTAGCCCTGAATGTTTGGTAACAGCATCTTCCAGTGGAGGAAAATCCAGGTAGAATGTGTGTTTATTTAGATATAATTTGCATATTTTTATCTAAAAGCTTAAGTACTCATTACTTTATCGATTATCTGTATCTAAGAAAGTATTTTACTATATTTATATACACTAGCATAGTTTTTTGTTTTTGTTTTTGTTTTTTGAGTTGGAGTCTCACTCTGTCGCCCAGACTGGAGTGCAGTGGCTGCTCCCGGCCACCGCGGCCTCGACCTGCTGGGCTCCAGCGATCCTTCCGCCTCAGCCTTCCAAGTAGCTGGAATTATAGGCATGTGCTACCACGCCCAGCTGATTTTTTGATTTATTGTAGAAATGAGGTCTCGCTGCCCAAGCAGGTCTCGAACCCGCAGGCTCAGGCAATCCACTCACCTCAGCCTCCCAAAGGCACGAGATTACAGGCTGAGCCACCAAGCCCGGCTTGCATAGTTTTTTAAAAAACACCTTTTAAATTGATGCTACTGTTTCTTCAATGTTAGTCATTTGAAGTATAAATAATGTGTTTGAATATTTATTACCCAAAGAATTTTATTTATTTAGAAATTGTATATTCAAGCCAATATGTTGTGTGTGACAGCACATTTTCAGTTCCAATTAATGCATGGTGATTTTTTAAAATTTATATCATTACTTTGGTGGCATCTGTAATTACATTAAGTGGTTTCTGTTTTTAATATTTTCCACTAACATTTTATATTCATTAAAATTCTTGAGATGATTAAATCTGAACTGATTTTGGCTTTTATTTATATGAAATGCTTTATAGAAGTATTTCATATAACTTATTAATATTTTCTCTCTGCACAGGACTAATCTGATTTTGGAATATTTAGTGAGTTTAAAATATATGTTCCATTGATTAATGGGTGGAGTTGTACAACTTGTAATAATTATAAAGATAAAATTTATTTTAATCAAAGAAGAATTATTGGAAAAATATACATGGGAGTCTCTCTAGAGAAAACAATGATATGAAAAATTACTTAACCTGTATCATTTAAGATAAGTAATTCTCTTTTTATAGTATTTCATCAATAAGAAAACTGCATCATTTTACTCATTGAGTATATATGAGAAATATATTTTTAAACTGTTTTTATAGTAGGTGGGCCATGTTTCTGTCTTCATCTAATATACAAAACTAAATTACAATATGTTGTTAATAACCCCATGAATATTTTCTCCTCTTACTTGAATATAGTATAGTCATCTAGGTTTATGAAACATGCACATATGGACTCAGACATATGCACATCAATATGATATTCTTTGTAAGCTATTATAGGCAGTCCAGGTCAGGGCTTTTAATGTCTCCTTATACTCTGATTTAAAGGAGAAATTTCAGAGCTTAGGGCACACAATGACATATGTTTTGTACATCACAATGCATTTCAGTGCATACTTTCCAAACAGCAGGCTGCTATAGATAAGTCGATGGGGATAGGGCTTTGATTTCCATTACTGTACATCCAGTTGAGGGTGTAAATCCTCAGAGAATGACACAGCACAAAAATTCAAAATGTTTACTTTGCTCTGTGCACCCTCATGGTTGATCACTTACTTAGCCAATGTCCTGTACGACATGATGCTGGATTCATTTATCGTATATGTTTTACAGTCTGGTAGGAAAGCAAGTTACATATACATCCCGAATCAAACTATGATGAATTCTACAGTTATCTCTCAGCAACACTTGATAATTGGATTAGATAAGGCATAGACTAAATGAACATGACAAAATGACTCTCAATGCACTGCCAGAAAGAAGTTTGCTTCTCTTGCTAGAAAGACGTTTGCTTCCTCCTAACCCCAGTTCAAGGGTTACATGGGCAGCCATCCTCTAAGGTGGTAGAGATAGCAGAGATAGATGGAGCTACACATTCACATGCCAGACCTCCAGAGGAGAGGAAAGGACAAGAAGGGAAAGCGCACCTTCACTCCCATCACCCTTTCCCTCTCTCAAGCTCATTTGTCCACACCTAGCTGTGGGAGAGATGTGGTCCAATCATTCCCTCTGTGTGGCCCTGTGTTCAGTGAAATCCTGATGGTGGTAGGGAGGAGTTCTTTATCAAAAAACAAAATAAAAGTGAAGAATAACTACTGAGAGACCATTAGCAGTCCGTCTAGTGAAATGTCCACAGGCAGAGATGGGACTAACATTCAGATCTCAGGGAACTTCTTAAACAAGGCTGTAGCCACTTCAGGGAAAGCGATTTCTCAGTCCTCTTCTTGACATCCTGATCTATTTCTGAATGCAGGATAATATGGAATGAACAGATATATGTTGAATAAATATATTTTATTTTCCTTAAATTTTCCTTTGTCATAAGTATGTCTACTCATTTCAGGTCACCCAATAAATAACCCAACTTATTAGTAAAATGTATTGAACATTTTTTATAAAAACGAGAGCCTTAAAACACACTGGTTCACCCTCTAATATAAGCTCCCAGAGATTTTTATGTCCAAATGAAATTCAAGTAACCAGTACAAGGCTACTCATTTTAAACTGCATATGATTAGTTATTTTATTTTAACTAGCTCTTTTGTGGGTTGAGAGACATGATTTCACTTAGAAACAACTACAGCCAAGACAAATCAATTCTATAGTGACAGACAGGAGATCAATGCTTGCTTGGGTCAGGGGAGAAGATTGAAGACTGACTGGGAAGGTCATAAGACCCATTTGAGATGATAAAAGTTGCTTTGTATTTCAATTGCGGTGGTGTTTCATAGGTGTATGTCTTGTTCAAACCTTGAACTTCTGTCTGGTTCCCCACAGAGGCATGCCAAAGGTGGGTGGTGGAGCGGTCCACTCAAAAGTGCAGGGGATAAGGGCATGACCTGTTGTAGATAATTTAAAATAATAGTAAAACGGACTAAAAATCAATCTAATTGTTATTCTCATGCATTGATAATTCTCAACAATACTAGTGATAAAATACTTCTCTATGAAGAAGACTTGCTAGTCTAAGTTGTGATTATTACTCCTGCTATTGACTTTTTAGTAACATATTTCCAAGCTTCAGATCTTCATTAACCCCAAACGAGAACAAACAGTAGCTTCCTGAACTATAAGCCCTCATGCCAGTGTCTTCTTAAGAAAACCTGCCCTTCACACGGCCACCCAGGGCTCCTCTGACTTAAGGCACTCATTGTGTCCCTTACCAGAAGAATAAAGTCATTTCTCTAGCTAGGAACACTAGGGCTTTCAGGCTTGAATTTAACTCTACTTTTCAGACCTACCTTGGCTGCTTCTCACAGCTCCTCCTTCACACATGGTGGTCCATATACCACTGCACTGGGGTCACTGGTACAACAGGTGGAGAGAGGTACGCTTAGGTCCTCCTCAAATCTGCAGAATGAGAATAGCTTTGAAGGCGAGCTCTGGGGCTCCTAAATAATCTTTTTCTTTTTTTCTAATATAGGGTTTTTAAAATTTTTTATTTACTTTTTATTTTATTTTATTTTTTATTTGGAGTCTCACTCTTATCGCCCAGGCTGGAGTGCCATTGCATGCTCACGGCCACCACAGCTTCGACCTGCTGGGCTCAGGTGATCCTTTCACCTCAGCCTTCCAAGTGGCTGAAACTACAGGCTTTTGCTACCACGACCAGCTAATTTTTATTTATTTATTTATTTATTTATTTATTTATTGTAGAGACAAAGTCTTGCCAAGTGGTCCAGCCTGGTCTCGAAACCCTGGGTTTAGGCAATCCTCTTACCTCAGCCTCCCAAAGTGCTGGGATTACAGGCTTGAGCCACCAAGCCTGGCCTTGTATTTTTTGTTTCTTTGCTTTCTTTTTTTTTTTTTTTAACTTGCTCTTATATCATGTGGCAATGAAATAATTATTTACCACATTGATAAAAAAGATACACCTTCCTGATTAGAGGAGGAAGACTGCCATCAGAAACTTTTTCCTATGGATATCCTCTAGACATGCCTTATTGGTAGAAATACTCAGTGCATGTGGAGAGAGACTAGACTTTAGTGTGTTTCAACGTACTTCCTCAGATTTGATGCCGTGAAGTCCTAGTAAACTCAATCTGGAGGCACTGGTTAAACAGCAGTTATTCTCTACTACACCCAGATCCTGGTTAAAGGTTATCAGAGTTCATGGTTAGCAAAATTACCCCTCACTCTAAGATAATCAACATTTCTGATATAGAACAGGGAGAAGATAGATCTTTGACAATTAGGTCATATAGAAATAACATATATAGGAGTGTGATCAGCATAGTTCCCGTGCATACTGTAAGTGCTCAATATATGTCAACGTTATCCTCAAATCTTTTGCCAAGAGAGGGGACTTGCCCTGTCTGGAATTCCTCCACACTTTCAAGAGTTGTCCATGATTATACAGGCCAACCACACCCAGGACACGCTGAGTCCAAGCACAGGCAGCAGCTGGATATTTTTGCCTTCCTTTAACCAGTGTTTGCCTCTTTGTTGATTTTGTATTTGTGTATTTTTTAATTGATCTTTGCCATTACAGAAAAGTTACCCTTTTCACCATGTTAATAGACTTTCCTAGAGCCCGTGGATGCACACCAGACTTACTTTGCACTTAGCCCTTCTGAGCAAATATGATGTCACTAGCTTGCTTGTTGGAATCGCTTTTCTCTGCTCATTCAAAATTACACTTTGTGCTAGGTCATGGAGATACAGAACCACCACAATGGTGCATTCATTTTGCATTTGTAGAGCGCTTTTAATTCTGCCAAGGGGTTTTCGACTTTGCAGTCTCAGTTAACTAAATTATGCTGCAGGATTGGACCTGCACTCCAGGATCATGCCAACGTTGAAATAAACTGCCTATGCTGGCATTACTTGATCACATATTTTTTTAAAAACTCTTCAGAACTTAGATGAGCTTTTGTGCAGGTTTTGTAAAACTGTTGGAGAAATTCAGGAAGCTTGGCATTATTCCCACAGCCTTAGTCCCTAGGAGGGCTGCTGCTGTCTACAGAATCTCAGCAGGGTTTCTGTTGCTCTTTCTTTCTACTCCTTGCCCCTCCCCCCATTCTCCCTTTCAATAAAGCAGCTGTAACTCAGGGCACTGTACTTCAAAGCAAAGCAAGAGAAGACTTCAACCATCGTGTGGGGTTGCGTTTCCTAGTCCCTTCATCCTTTTTTCTTAGGCCATGCTACTCCTACTGCATTGATAACCTCTTTCTCTTACCAAGTAGGGGAGTCCTTACCATTGATATAAATAAGATTTGTGTAAAGTTAGGTTTTTATTTAATCTTGGTGTTTTAGAAAATTCCCTTTGATATTCAGAACATTCTGAAAAGATAAGATTTGATACCTGAATAAAGACTGAATAAAGTAATGCTATTTTTGGGGAGCTCAGAATTCCATACCCATTTTCAGTTAGGGCATTCACACTATAATGAATTGATTCACTCATCCAGTAATTAGTTAATGGAATCTCCATTATACACCAAGTACTTTTGAAGGTGTCATGTGTAGAACCAGCCTAAATCTCTACTTGTTAAGTTGGGCTTCCCATCATTCCACCTTTCCAAAAAGTATAGGTATCAAAGAAACCTTACAACCATGGCATCAGCCAAGTAGTCAAGATCAACATCTATAGTGTTAAGCCCCATTGACAGTGTGTATCCTTGGTGTGTTATGATGGGAAGAGTATTTTACCTCTGTGATCTTCTGAACCACTCATGGTCCGATCTATCAGTGGAAGACTTCGGAAAAATTCCAAATGAAGGACATTCTACAAAATACCTGACCAGTACTCTTAAAGACTATCAAGGCCATTAAAACAAGGAAATTTTGAGAAACTGTCACAGCCAAGAGACACCTAAACAGAAATGACACACAAATGTAGTGTGATATCCTGAATGAACATCTGAAACCAAAATAAGACATTAAGTAAAAACTAAAACATTAAATGGGGCTTAAGATAGTAATAACATAATAGTATAGGTCCACTGATTTTTAAAAATGTATCATACCAAGGTTAGATGTTAATAATCATACTTTAAAAACTGGCTGCAGAATATATGGGGATTCTCTACTATTTTTAATTTTCATGAACCGTAGGTAATTTGCTATGAAAATATCCATAAAAGCAACAAAAACTGCAACAAATTCTGACTGCTTACATTCTTTTTACCTTTGGCAAGTGTATTCAGATATTAGTTTAAATCTTTCTTGAAATACTTATCAATTAGGAATGAATAAAATATTGAAAAACGAGCAAATGTCCCATGTCTTTTTAGTAGGAAAAAAGGGGTTTTATCTCTAATACAAAGAACAGCACTCCCAGCAGGGAATGAAACAAGACATAAGAACTATGAATAATATTTTTGGAAACACAATTCTAATGTTTACAACAACATGTAAGTCAAATTAAAGATTCAGCTATGTAAATATTATTAGTTGGGTGTGATCCACTACCTTATATTTTTATTCAATGTCACCTCCTTTTGTAGATGTTCCTGACCACCTAATGTAGAATCCCATACCTACCAATTCCGGAGGGGAAAAATACCTTTTTTTTTTTTTTGCTTTATGTTTCTCCATAGCATTTAAGTCAGATGACCTATTATACATTTTATTTTTTACTATCTTTCTTCTTTCTGTCTTCCCCAAACATGTCTCAATGAGGGCAGTGTTGCTTTTCCAGTACCTGGAAAAATATTCTACACATAATAAGCACTCTATAAATACATACTGAGTGAATGAATTAATGAATGAATGATGTTCTATATTGTTGCCCTCTCATGTTCTCCTGTTTTTACTAATCTCTGCTAACTATGATGGTTTGTAAGAGTTCTCTGGGAGTAATATAATTTCCATTTCAGTCTTACTTTTTCCAGAATTTTTTCTGAACTTTGAAGATTGTTCTAATTCCATAGACTAGACATTTCCTAGGGACTTTGGGTAGAAGACCGTTTTGTACATAGAACATTTCACTCTATGTCTCTCTTTTTTCCCTCAAATACACACCTAATGTTCAGGTGGCCTTTGATGAACACCAGTGTCAGATTGAAATATAAGTAAGTTCCTATCAAGTAGCAGGCCACATGCAGACCAAACTGGTGCTGAGAGGTCATCATGATATAGACGTAGGCTGCACTGGCTTCAGTCAGAACTTCTGGTTGCAATCCAGTGTCATAGAGACTATGTAAAAGGTGAAGCTGTGTCCAGATTAAAGATCATATTTAATACTCATTTGGATACCAGCAGTTTCCTCTGTGTGACATTCTTGTAGCCCTGAGAAATGCCAGTCAGGGAGGTATCTGGAAGGAGAAGACCATGGGATCTGGAGACAGACAATGATGGGACCTGACAAAGATGGAATCTGAGTGAGGCCAAGGTGGAGTCAGAACTCAGCTTTCATCTCAGCCTTGACCCAGTCTTTCCTCATCTTTAGATGTTTTTTTTTGTTTGCTTGTTTTTTGGGTTTTTGTGTGTGTGTGTGAGTTGGAGTCTCACTCTGTCACCCAGACTAGAGTGCAGTGGCCACTTTCAGTAGCTGGAACTACAGGTGTGCGCTACCACACCCGGCTTATTTTTTGATTTATTGTAGAGATGAGGTCTCGCCAAGTTGCCCAGGCGGGTCTCGAACCCACGGGCTCAGGCAATCCACTCACCTCAGCCTCCCAAGGCATGGGATTACAGGCTGAGCCACCGAGCCTGGCTAGGTGTTTTCTTGATTACCTTCTCTGTAGGGCTCTTGTGAGAATTCAGGAAAATAACACATTACATGCCCAGTACTTATAGTGTAATAGTCATTAGTTCACTTTCTCAGTAGGCTGGAAATTAATTAAAATATACGTGTGTGTGTCATAGTGAGAAACTAAAAATAAAGTTAAATGATTCATTATTAATTTAAATAATATCTAAATATTTTAACCAAATGAAAATCACCTTCACATTATATATTAATTATAACCAAACCGTTGTTCTTTATTATGATGGAATTACTAAGGATCAACAATCAACAGTAGATCTTCAGAAGTTAAAAATTCTTGAAGCCAGCCCAGTGCAGTGGCTCAAGCCTGTAATTCCAACACTTTGGCAGGCCAAGGTGAGAGGACTGCTTGAGCCAGCAGGCTCAAGACCAAGCCTGGGCAACATGATGAGACCTCGTCTCTACAATAAATAAATTAATTAAAAAATAGCCAAGTGTGGAGGAGAGTGCCTGGAGTTCTGGCCACTTGGAAGACTGAGGCAGAAGGACCTCTGGAGCCCAGCAGGTCGACACTGGGGAGACCATTAGCATGCCACTGTACTCCAACCTGGGTGACTAAGAGTTCAACTAAAAAAAAAAAAAAAACATCCTTGAAGTCAACAAATGCTATATAGTATAGTAATGAAAAATTAAAGAACAACAAAAAACGTAATTTATCCTTTCCAAAAAACTCAATTTTTCATAAAGCATGAGCTGTTTATGTAAATTCAGTAACAGAACGTACTTGTAGGTTCAAATGAATATGAAAATAGTAAATTAATAATATGCCCATTCCCAGTGAATCAAATTGTTTATGTTCATAACTTTAGGACTATTTTTAGAAGATAACTACAAGCACAAAGAAGAAAAATTAAATCTGATTAGACTGACCAACAGCCAAGAATTTAGCAATTCGAAATAAAAGAATGCCACATGACTGTTTTTTTTTTTTTCTTCTTTGAGTTGGAATCTCACTCTGTCGCCCAGACTGGAGTGCAGTGGCCGCTCCCGGCCACTGCAACCTCAACCTGCTGGGCTCCGACGATCCTTCCACCTCAGCCTTCCAAGTAGCTGGAACTACAGGCATGCGCTACCACGCCCGGCTAGTTTTATGATTTATTGTACAGATGAGGTCTCATCAAGTTGCCCAGGCGGGTCTCGAACCCGCGGGCTCAGGCAATCCACTCCTCAGCCTCCCAAGGCGCGGTATTACGGGTTGAGCCACCAAGCCCAGCTACCACATGACTTTTATATTAAGCTTCTTTTTTTATTTTCTATACATAAGCGTATTAAAATAGAACTGATTTTTTTTTATTGTGAAGTTGTGGGGTACAGTTAAGGGTTAGGTATACAATTGCGTTTCATTCAGACACCCTGTTGATATCAGGTGTTTCCCCATTCCCAGACAGATATTTCCTACTGTTAATCCCATCTCCCTCCCCCCACCATAGTTTCCCAGTATGGTCAGTCATTTTCATATAGTATTGCATTGGATGTTTAAGGTCCATTATATGAGTGAGAACACGTGATACTCGGATCTTTGTTTCTGTGAGAGGTCAGTCAGTATTATAGACTCTAGTTCCATCCAGGTTGCTGCAAAATTCATGATTTTGTTCTTTTTTATGGCTGCATAGTATTCCATTGTGTATATGTACCACATTTTTTTAATCCAATCCTCTTTTGACGGGCAGCATGGCTGTTTCCAGGTTCTTGCTATTGTGAACAATGCTGCGATAAACATGCATGTGCAGGTATCTTTTTTATAGAGTGAGTTGTGTTCTTCAGGATATATTCCCAATAGGGAGATTGCAGGGTCATATGGGAGTTTGGTATTTAGAGCTTTTAAGAATCGCCACACTGCTTTCCACAGAGGTTGCACTAGTTTACACTCCCACCAACAGTGTAGAAGTGTTCCCTTTTCACCACACCCTCTCCAGCAGCTGTTATTTTTTGACTTGTTGATAATTGCCATTCTGACTGGGGTTAGGTGGTATCTCAGTGTGGTTTTGATTTGCATCTCCCTGATGATTAGTGAGGTTGAACATTTCTTCATGTGTTTGTTGGCTGCTTGGATGTCTTCCTTTGTGAAGTGTCTGTTCATATCTTTTGCCCATTTTATAATGGGGTTGTTTGTTTTTTTTCTTTTCAGCACGTTTGAGTTCCTTGTAGATCCAGGATGTTAAGCCTTTGTCGAACCTGGAGTTGGCAAACACTTTTTCCCAGTCTGTAGGCTGTCTCCCTGCTCTCTTGATGGTTTCTTTGGTTTTGCAGAACAAAACCCAAAACCCACAGCTTATAAGAGAGAAAATAGATAAGTGGGACCTTTTTTTTTTGTAGAGACAAGGGCTCACTAAGGTGCCCAGGCTGGTCTCGAATCCATGGACTCAGGCAATCCACTCATCTCAGCCTCCCAAAGTGCTGGGATTACAGGCTGAGCCACCGAGCCTGGCTGAAATAACTGACTTTTAAATCTAATCTCTATAAGTATGTTTAAACACACACACACACACACACACATACACACACACACAAACACATATAATCATAGAACCATTACTTTGAATTATGTGCACTTTTCCATGCAAGAATCTAACATACTTGTGTGAATTAGATGTACTTTTTCTCTGCAATGTGTAATGACTGAGAGTGTATAAGAGCCTAGGCATAAAGATCCCAATTAAACAACAACAACAAAAAATCAATAATTCAATGACCAGAGTCTGAAAGAAAAAAAAAAAAAAGGTGACGATGAAGATGCTACAAAGCCATCTCTTATAATGTCTGGAAATAACTTTAATGCATGTAATTTAGTCTTTGTATTTTATAGTTCTCTCATATTCACAAGTTGTATTTTAGTCTTTGCATCTTATGGTGATTACTTTGAGTGCTGGTTTCGCTATTTAAAATTGTTTCTGCTACAATCTATTTCCTAAAGGTAATTGGTCCTTTTACTAAATTGCCATTAATACCACGAATATTCTTGGGTTTGTTTCATTCTAAAAAAATTGCATACTTTCTCTTTGAGCTGCTCACCACAGCTGAGGCCCACGAGGCCCATGTGATGCCCATAGAACTGGATCTGTCTGGCTCCATCAGCACAGCACTTCAACTCTGGCATCTATGGCTTGTCCGGCTGCCCCAAGCCTGTCATCTTCCTCCTCTTGTCACCTTTTACCATCCATTAGCACAAATCAGCACTGTATTAAAATATAGCATCCTTGAAGCATTTTATCTGCTCAGATCATATACAATTGATGATCTTTTAGCTTGCCTACACCTGCAAGGATAACTTTTCTTTAGTATATTTGAGGGAAAAGAGAGAGACTTTGTCTCATTTCTATCTCTGAGTTAGTTAATATAACAGCTGTTTGGCTCCTCCGAGCCTGGGGACCCCATGCCCCAGCCCACCGCTGTGGGGCTGGCTGTAGGGGAGCAGCACATTGCTCTGCAAAGACCACTCAAAGTCTCTCCTTACTGTCCTGCCTGCTGCCTCCACACAATATCCTGGGCACAAGATGTCTCTGTAACAGCTTTGTTCTTAAATTTGAGATTTAAGGCGAAATGGTATCATTACAACACAGGAAATACAAACACCTCCATGACTAGATGTTAAATATGATGATTAGATCCTGTAGGGACATTTTTTAAAATTAACTTTTCAGAGAAGGGGTTTGGCAGGTGGCAGGAATTGAGGTGCCTCCTTCAGGGTGATGTATGTCCAGGCAACAGCTTCCCATCCAATGATTGGGCCATCCTGAGCTGGAAGACTCTGGGTTCTCACTCTAAGTTGGATAACGCTGAAGGACAGTCCAAAGCAAGAGCTGTGTATGTAGAATTCCTGGTATTGTTCTCAAAACTTCTTGAAGATTAAAAAATATAAATGGCAAGAGAAAAATCAGAGAAATTTCACCATAGCAAGTTTGTTTGTTCTAAGACTTCATTTTCATTGCAATGATTAATTATTGTTTTTTTAAGAGATGTGTGGTACAAGTGAGAATCTGCTACTTAAGTAGGTTGCATGCAAGTTAAATTTGGGCTTTTGGCTGACCCTCTCTCCCCCTAGTAGTGTACCAGGTACCCATTATGTTGCCACGTGTCCCCCTCCCAACATAAGCGAAGGCAATCTGTCTATGTCCTGACATTCCTGCTCCAAGATTATTTACCACCAAAGAGGCTTGACTTGATCTAACAGGGTCCTGGAGGACTGAAGAAAGGTCTGAGGCCTTTGACTGCTTGCACTTACTTTTCTTTCTCTGTCCCATCCTGCTGGCTTTCCTGTCTAGAAATGTGTACTGTCACCCATGAACTGCCACTTCTAGATTTAAGAAATGCGTGTGGTCCTGTATCATTCCAGTTTGGCCATTCTACCTTCATTTCACCTCATGCAGTAACCACCAGCACCATGTATCAGGTTACTAGAGCTTGTAGTATATGTCTGTACCTTATTACAGTCTACCATGATATTATACTGCTGCTTTATTATGTTGTACTACTTCACCTATTATACAAGAAAAATACGACAGTATATGTCTTTCTTCCTACCCAGTCTCTGGACTTGCACTGGTAACTTTTTGGCTTCTACATATGTTATAAACTCAATATATTATTACTTTGCCTTTAAACAGCTAATTATCCTTTAATCCAATTTTTAAAATAATATATATTTTATATTTACCCATATATGTATCATTCCCGGTACTGTGCTTTAGACAATTTGAAAATTTTTAAGCCACTAGTTTTCTATTATTATTATTATTATTATTATTATTATTATTATTATTGGTTCGTTTTCTATTCCCTCCCTTCAACAATTTCAATTACACACGTATCTTGCTGCCTGGAGTTTTCCCAGTGTTCACTTATTTTCTTTTTTTTGTTTGTTTTATTTTGCTTTTGTTTAAAAATCATTTTTTGTGTTTCCTTTGGATAGTTTCTGTTGCTATTTCTCCATATTCACAAACCTATTCTTCTATATATATTCTGTCTTTAATAACATCTATTGATTTTTTAATTTTAATCTCAGACATTGTAGTTTTCAATTCTAGGTGTCCTGTCCGGGTCTTTTTGTACATCTCCCATGTCTATACTTAATATGTTCTATTCTTCTTAATGGCATGGAATACAATTGTTAATAATGGTTTTAAGGTTAGCATCTACTAATTTATCTACCTGTGTCATTTTTTCTGGCTCATTTTTGGTTGACTGGATTTTTTTTCATCATCATGGATGAAATTTTCTGACTTTTTTGCATGCTTGTTCATTTTTGATTGGTTGCGTGATGTTGTGAATCTTACTATAATGTGTGATCAGTATTTTTGTTTTCTAAAAAATATTCTTGAGCATTCTTTTTAGTGTGGTTACATTTTTAGGAGCAGTTTGATCTTTATAGACACTGCTTTTTAAGACTGATGCAGATTGAGACACTAACATATTGCTTCTTCCTTAGTAGTAAACTCTTAGCAGTAAACTCTTGATTTGCCATTTAATTCTTGTTGTCATACTTTTGTAGTAATTTATATCTGAATCAATTCCTGTTGTGATTGTGGTGGCAAAGGGCCATTTTCTCCTGAGTCTAGTTTTGCAAAGCTAAATCAATGTATCCCTTTCACTTATATACATAAGACCATGTGTGGATCACCTAGTGAAGCCAAAATGTAAGACAATAAGAATATATTAACATTTACACTCGAAAATGTGCATTATACTTCTCAAAAGTAGTATTATACAGTCAAGATCATTTTGTGACAGCATTTTTACGTTCTCAATTGTCAAAAACTTTTCTGTCTTCCAATCGCTATTCAAAATCTGTTGACAGACCATCTAAAGATTTCAAATCCCTTTGCCTAAAGGTCTTTTTGTTGGTTTAAACTTTGTTTCACAGTTTGTCCTGTATCCTCCCTGCTATTCAAATTTACCTGGAGAACTTGAAACACATCTTTTGAAAAGTCAGGTGACAGTTTTGCCCTCAGTTCTACCTAAGAAAATGCAATTCTCACAAGTCTACAAACCCATTATATCAAAGTTCCATCAAGAACACTACAAATCTGATTGCACTTATTATAATCTCTTTTGATGCTGCCAATATTTACGTTTATTATGATGTTGGAAGTAGGGATTCTGGCTTCACCATCTGCAAATTCTACCCCCAAAGCTTACTAGACAGGTAGCCTGAAAGAGCTACAAAAAGGGAATCAGAATAATACGTAACATACACTGTTAATATGTGTAAGCCACTTAAAACAGTGTTAGTACATAGCATGTGCTGTAATAAGTATTAAAAACTATTATTGCAGAAAAGCAGGAAAGAGAAGTATAGATAATACTGCTAACTTAAAAAATTCAAATGTCTTTCTCCTTTACTTTACATTTTAATAAAAATCTTGACTGTGATGCACTTTAAAAATATTATTCCTTAACTTAGGAAATGTTGAAATTTTCATATTCTTTGTAAATTGCAGTATTTACCTAAAATGCACATGGAACTGTAGAACTGAGAAAATAACATTAAATAACTGACCCATATGGAACACTACATTGGTACAAAGTGCCCTGCCAACTGTTTTACTTATATTTTCTCATTTATTTTTTACAGCAAAGCTATGAACAGGTTTGGCCTTTCGTTTGCTTTTTCAAGATGTGGAAACAGATTTAAGTAATTTATCAAGCACGACACAATCAGTTTCTGGGGTGAAAACACAAAACTGTCTAACACCAGATTTGAGGATTTTGACCCATTGTGTTATCTACTTTTCTATAAATGCTTGCCATAGCCACTTCCCCCACATAAACATTATCTTTCCACGCTCATTTGGTCAAACCTTGTCCCTTTTCACCTTTCAATATACTTAAAGCTCACTTCCTCACTGAGTTCTTTCCACCCAGGCCCTATTACGGCTCATACTCATGGTGTTGATAAGGCAATTCTTCATTATCATGCTTCATTCTGGAGAGTGAGATTTTGAAATTAAATGACTGCCACCACCTGAGAAATTCTCACTGCTTTTGTCATGAAATGCTCTCTCAGTATCTTGTTTTTCAGATTGGCTAGCTAGGATTCAGAAGCTTAGTTTTTTTAAAAAAATAAATGCCAGGTTTCAAGATTTGGAATTTTGGTTTTTAATGCGATCCTGAAAATGATATAGCCTGGTTTTTCTAATCCTTCTCAAAGCCAGGTAAGAGAGTAGGGAGGAAAATGTTTAGCAGTGAACAGCCCAAAGACAAACACAATCCTGTACTGTGGGTTTACATACCAAGTGTTGTGTGTCATGTGGGTATTTGAAGTTTTATTTCCTTAAGCTGCTGGGAGACTCCTAGAGAGGCAAAGTGTAAACAAACAGTGTGACACAAGCCCTAAGGGACCAAGTTTCCAAATGAATGCACCTAATGAAATTTCATTGATTGTACAGATGCCATTGAAAATGCTACCGCTCCTTTGATGAAATTCAGACTTCTTTTCTATAGCCTTCTGTCCCATTCAGTAACAAATACTAACATTGTATTTTGCTGTAGCATCATGTTTTCACTTTTCTTTTGGAAAGATATTTAATATGACATCCATTTAATCACTGAGACCATTGGGTTTAAGATTTGATGTGCTAGCCCAATTAAGTCACTGAATTGTGACCATATGTACTTGCCAAATTAAAAGTCTTGGGGAGGGAGTTTCCATGTGCATAATTAGAATGGCAGCTTACGTCTTAAGCCCTGGTGTACAAACTTGGCTTCACGAGGTCTGATGGAAACCTGCCATGAGAGGAAAGAACTGTGCCCAGAGCTCCTTTCAAGAAATCCTTTCACATTACCAAATGTCTGCACTGGGTGCAGAATTCCCATCACCTAAATAAGAATTTCTTTCTTGAAGCATCTATGGGAAAAAGTGCAAATTATTCAAGGAAGAATTAAAGGGAATTAAAAGTAGAGTTCAAATCAATTCAATAAGCGTGTACTACACGCATAGTGTGTACTTGTTACTGTGGGAGACCAAAGAGATTTTCACAATCTTCAGGAATGCTGGCTAAAAATTTAATGAAAATGAAATTGGCAGAAATGATACTGGGTTGAATATACTTGATTAGAAATTAGTTTTTCTTAGCCCCTGAATTCTCATATGTTTGCGATTTTTTTGTATTTGTGTCTTAAATCTTTGCATCAACCGTCCATCAATTATTTATAATTTATAGGTATTTTGATAATTTTTTCATAAAATTGTTGATGGTTTTATAATATCATGTGTAATTTTGTTATTGCTTGTAGCTAAAATAAAATATTCTACCATCCCTAATTATTTCTATTCACTTGACATTGTTCACAATAAAACTTTTACAAAATAAAAAGAGAATTTAGTTGAAAATAAGAATCCTGAAGTTGTAAATCATAAATTTGTAACTTTATGCCACCAATCAGTGTCTTTAAAGTTTAAAAGGTTGTTTTGATTACTTTTTCTCATTTTCCAAGTAATTGTGCTTTTAAAATACTTAAATTTATTTTAAGCCTTCAGTGCCTATGTATATTTCTGGCATGCATGGAAATGAAGTCTAGAAACAAAATGTCTAGGAGAATATATGGTCTATTTTTTATTAATGTTTACATTTGTCATTTAGTTGAGCCAATATATATTTAACAAGCTCCTGCTGAGGGCTGGTCACCATTTGAGACACCATAGAAACAAAGATGAACATGAGGCAACTTCAATCTTAAGCAATTCAAGACTTTCCAAATTGTTAACAGCTATGTACAATTCAATCTGATCACAGAGTCATAGAGAAGCAATATGAGCAACATATGTCATCTCATTCAATATTCACACATTCATCTATAAAGTAAGCACAGATAAGAAAACATTTTCAATAAATAAACACAGCTGATAAGTACAAAAGAAGGTGAATGCCCTTCTCTTTTCCATTACAATCCTTGCCGGATGAAACACAGCACCTTGCAAAGACTAAGCGTTTGATATTTTTTTTCACATTCTTTTATAAGTAAGTGTCAAGATGTTAAGGTAAAGACAAAAATCTGTAGACAAGAACAGAAAGCTATTAAAGTGGCCTAAGGTGCCCTAGAAATGGATATCCTTGTTACCCTTTCAGTATTTCTGTGCCCTTACATAGAACCCTCTCATCACAGCAAGTCCTCGATGTCCACAAAAGGGTCTTGGAAACTGCAGTTTTAAGTGAAACAATATATCAGAAAACCAATTTCCCTATAGGGTAACTGATACATAATCAATAGTTGAGCTTCTGGGGCACAGTTCTGGTCATAAAATCACTACCAAATTTCACTGAAATAAATGTGAGTTATACATATATTTAGGAAAGGTTAATCAAAAACAAATAGGATGATTTGCCCAATCTCAAGAGTCAGGGTTACGGGTAAGCGGGGCCGTCCTGGCAACTCTGGACACCAGGCCAACACCAGCCCTGGCCAGGACGCCATCCCGTGGCAGGGCAACCGACACCTACGCCCACGCACGTCAGGGCCATGGAGGCGCGCGGATGGGAGTCAGCATGCGCGACTTTGGGATGCAGGGAGTCTGCAGACTGGGGAGAATGTGCAGACGCCAAACAGTCAGTGGGCCTGGCCAGGAATCAGTTGGTTTTCTTCATCAATGTTACAATGAAACAACAGTGAAGAAAACTGTATTGTTTGAGGACCTGCTGTGAGTGGAACTCTACAATTCCACCCGAAAAGGGGTCCTTCATGTCAGCTACGGCAATTCGAAATAGGACATTAGTCATCCAGCAGACACACACTCCCTTTATTTCTATTTTTGAAAGTCACTTCTTCTAACATCTGCATTAATCTGTCCCTATTAAAAATATTTATTCTTTTTTGTTTTTTTGAGTTGAAATCTCACTCTGTCGCCCAGACTGGAGTGCAGTGGCCGCTCCCGGCCACCGCAGCCGCGAACTGCTGGGCTCCGGCGACCCTTCCGCCTCAGCCTTCCAAGTAGCTAGAACTACAGGCGCGCACTACCACGCCCGGCTCATTTTGATTTATTGTAGACATGTGGTCTCACCAAGTTCCCCGGGCGGGTTTCAAACCCGCGGGCTCAGGCAATCCACTCACCTTAGCCTCCCAGAGGCACGGGATTACAGGCTGAGCCACCGAGCCCGGCTAAAAATATTTATTCTAAATGTATTATATTGAATGGATTTTTTTTTTTTTTTTTCAATTTTAGGGGTTTCACTGTCAGAAGTTTGATGAAATTCTTTTTAAGAAGACATTTCTTTTCAGATGTTTACTTACTTGGGGAGAATTTATTAATGATATTTTTCATTCAAAAATGTATGTTAATAAATTTCTACACTACCTGAAAATACCATTGCTGAGTGCAGTGTTAACAATTTGGAGGGTCTTAACTTCTGTTTAAATGCATTACATACAATGTGACTAATAAAATGCAAAGTCTGACCATGTAATACCAGCATCTTGTGATATGTTACAGTCACGTGGTGCTCAACTGCAAGGATATGGTCCGAGAAATGCATGCTTAGGCAATTTTGTCCTTGTGCAATGATCACAGAGTGCACTTACATACACCTAGTTAGTGAGAGAGGAGAAAAGTAGACATCATACGAAAAGAGCCTGTAACACTTCTTGGAGGCTCTGTAGCTGTTTCCATCCCTGAGTTTTTGGGTGCCACTGCTTTCCCTCTCCGGACGCTATCGCGTCCCCGGCCACCACGTGAATCCCCGGGCTAGCAGCGCAGCTCCAAGAGCCGGAGCATCCCTTGGGGACTCAACTGGCCAACTCATGGGACAAAAAAGCGGCATCAATAGTACACCCTGGCTGGGCATTGTGGCTCACGCCTGTAATCCCAGCACTTTGGAAGACCGAAGTGAGAGGATTGCCTGAGCCCACGGGTTTGAGACCAGCCTGGGCAACTTGGCGAAATCTCATCTCTACAATAAAACAACAACAACGACAACAAAAAGATTAGCAAAGCGTGGTGGTGCATGCCTGTAGTTCCAGCTACTTAGAAGACTGAGGCAGAAGGTTCACCTGAACCCAGCAGTTTGAGGTTGCGGTAGCGGTGAGCGTGTCACTGCACTCCAGTCTGGGAAACAGAGCGAGACTACAATTCAAAAAAAAAAAAAATGGTACAGCCTGCTACACACCTGGGTTGCACGGTGTAGCCTGTTGCTCCTAGGCTACAAACTTGCACAGCAGCTTACTGTACTGAATGCTATAGGCTATGGTAACACAGTGGTCAGTATTTATGTATCTAAACATATAAACACAGAAAAGATACAGAAAAAAATATAAAAGATAAAATGTATTTCACCTGTCTTGGGCACTTCCCATGAATGACTCTTGCAGGACAGTAAGTTGCTCTGGGTGAGTCAGGGAGTGAGTGGTTAGTGAATGTGAAAGCCAAGGACTTCACTGTACACCACTGTAAACACTGTACTCTTAGGCCACGCTAAAATTGATAAAAAATATCTTTTTCTTTCTTCAGTAGTAAATTACCCTTAGCTTACTATAAATACATTGTACAGCTGTACAAAAATATTTTTCTGTATATCCTTATTATATGAGCTTTTTTCTGTTTAAATTTTTAATCTTTTAAATTTTTTTAAAGAAAAAAATTAAATGTTTTAATCTAATTAACAAAGTGACACATGTGTTACTGTAGAAAATGTGGACAGTACTAAAGCGATAAGTAATTTTTAAAAACTTTTTTTACCTAAGACACACACACACACACACACACACACACACACTAGCCTAGACTAGGCCTACACAGGGTCAGGATCATCAATATCACTGTCTTCTCCTTCCACATCTGTTCCCACTGAAGGTCTTCAGTGACAACAACGTGCATGGAGCTGTCATCTCCTATGACAACAAGGCCTTCTTCTGGAACACTACCTGAAGGATCTGCCTAAGGCTATTTCCCAACAATTTCTTTTTTCTTAATAAGTAGAAGGAGTACACTCTAAAATCATGATAAAAAGTATAGCATAGTAAACACATAAACCAGTAACATAGTGGTTGAGGGTCACGACCATGCATTAGGTACTGGCGTATTATGTGCTAGACTTTTATACAACTCACAGTGCAGTAGGTTTGTTCACAGCAGCGTCACATGTGCATGACACATTGCGCTATGACTTTACGATGGTTCGGATGTCAGTGAGTAATAGGAGTTTTTCAGCGCAGTTTTAATCTCACGGTACCTCCGTCGTTCATGAGTCTCATCATTGACCAAAGCATCCTTTTGCAGCACTTAACTGCACATTGCTGTGTAATATCATGATTTTTATCTTTCTACACAAGAGAGAGTTGTATTATCTGTGCTAAAGTTAATTTTAAAAATATCCTCTCTCTGTTTTCAAGAAAAAAAATATATATAGAAAAGTTTTACTGGCTAAGGTCAATTTTCAGTTGGGTTTTTCACTGATGGCTGTGACTGTGTGTTGTTATCTTTATCAGGTTTATTTGGACAGGTTGACATTGATTACTCTTGTCTTTGGGGAAACAATTATATGACAGATTCTCCTTGTGAATGTGAACGTTCCAAGAAGAATTGCAACTAACAGTTAACAAAAATAATAATGACCCTATGAGAAAGGGGGAAGGAATTATTACTTCTCAATATTTTTTGAACAATAAAGAAAAACACCACAAAGTTTCCATATCTACATTTTTATCTTTCTCACTGTCTCCCAATAACTATTTACCCTGTACCTACAATCGTAAGAGACCTCAGGTCACGCTGATTGACAGTGCATCCCTGAGTGAGCAACTGAAATACTCCCCAGGTAGAAATGAAGCTTCTTCCACTTTATGTGTCAATTTATATACTATAAAGAACGAATTTTTAAAAGTTATTGTTTTAAGGGTAGTGAATGTGAAAGTAAATACAGAATTTTCTTTAAAAAAAAAAAGACAGCAAAGATGATTGCAGACAATACAGAACTATTTTTTGGGCTATTTTAAACAGGCTTTTATAGACTTTTCAAAAATTAATTTTTAAAAGCTAGTATTGTGCACACGTTGACTGTGTAAACAGATTTCACAAACTTGTCAATAATATACAATATCTAAGCACTAGTATTTTTTAAGTATGTCTACATAGCTTAGTTTGTACTTATTTGAGTAATGTCATAATAAGCAAAAATACTTTTAAAAATTACTGAGATCACTTCCTCATTTTTTTAGAGAAGTTCTATATATTTCTCAAAGAAAACAGAAAATATTGCACATCAAAATATAACCCATGTCCATACAAAATCAATAAATACAGACAAAATTTTTTTAATTTTGTACATTTGGAAATATGTTGTATTTTGGGAATTTTTTTCTGGTAGTAAGCTCCTTACCTTATTTAAATACTATAGTATGGAAGCTAATTTGCTGTTGAATTGTTAAATTTAAGCCAGAAATATGGAGACAATAGTCAACAGTCTTTAATATCAACGATTCAACTTAAGGGTAAATCAATTCATTTCAACATCATGTTTCATGACCATGGAATGGCATTGTATTGATTTGGTTTCAAGACACCCGATTTAGATAGAGAATTATATCAAGGTAAAAAGTGAGAAGGCCAAGAAAGAGCAGAACCAAAATTCTATTATTGAAATGCAAGTGAATAAGTTACTTGTATTGTCAAAACTAATCATTAAAACTTGGTTTTGAATTAGACACTACACTTGCACAGAGTCTAGCTGATGGCCTAGAATATAATAGTGGAATATGTTTTTAAGCTGGTGGATTGATGCATGAGATTTCTCATTTATTTCTAATTCAATAGCTTATCCATCAAACATTGAATAATTATATTTATCTGGCACTGCATTAAGTCTGGAATCATAAAAATAAATAGAGTATAGGCATTCGCTGATGGAGTATTCTGATACTACTTTTTCAGATCTCTAGATCCTACTGTATTATCTGGTAGCTTACTATATAAACATGCAGAACTTCATCTCTAAAAAAATAATCTGGACATTGTCTGGAACGCTGAATTGAAGCAGAGCTGCAACTTTTGTGCTTAACAAAGTACATTTATTTACACCTTATAATACTGTTTGTAAAACTGTTATATTGCAGATATTCTAAAACCTGAAGATATTTTATCAGTTTTTAGGCACAATTAAACATTTTTCTGTGCTGGAAATTTTCTAATTTTTGTAGTTCAAAAGTGGTGCCTGTTTTGTGATAGAAAAGAATTTCAGTGGAAACTAACTTTTTCTCTCCCTTTCTTTTCTCTTTCCAATAGTTTTACCTAGTCACACATGTGGAAATCCTGGAGAAATATTAAAAGGGGTTCTCCACGGAACACGATTCAACATAGGAGACAAAATCCGATACAGCTGCCTCTCTGGCTATATCTTGGAAGGTCACGCGATTCTGACCTGCATCGTGAGCCCTGGGAACGGCGCCTCATGGGACTTCCCAGCTCCCTTTTGCAGAGGTATGGTACAACAAGGATGATTTGGGGACAGATACCAGGGCTAAGTCAATGGTTTTGTAGCTGATGTTGTAGAAAGGGGACATGTTTCATGGTAGGGCTGGGTCCTACTGTGTCTGCTCATTTTGTTCCTGAAAATGTTACCTAAGAACCCGTAATCTGTTCCAGTGAAGTTAATATCAAGTTGTGACTTGTTTCTATGTCCCCAAAATATCTGAAATTTTCATTCCATTTTTCTAACTTTATGGACTTCTGACTATTTTGATCGCCTCTTGCCAGAGTATTCTAAGAGTCTATGCAGATGTTTATGTTTTTTCTTGATTTGACAGTCCCTTTCTTATCCTTGTTAAAAATTACAAACACCCCTTGTTAATTAAAGGTTTGTCTCTTAAGAACTCTTTCAGCACTCTTACGTTTTTGAAATAATGTGATCATCAATGAGTGACCTATTTCACAGGCTCACATCATGATTCAGTGCAAGATTAGAATTACTTTGCCTGAAGCTCTGCTATTTTTATGCTTTCTCATACAATTATTTTAGTGTTCTGATGATTTTAGAAAAGAGCATACTTCAACTCTTCAGTTTTGACTTTCTAAGAAAAACTCTTCTTGTGGGTTCAAAAATAAAAGCACAGCTAGCATCACTGAGGTCTTACTTAAATGCCAGAAAATGGGCTAAGCACTTCACTGGGATCATACCGTTTAACTCTCACAACAACCCACTAATGTAATAATTATTCACACTCATTTAAGAGATAAAAACTCAATGTTAATTTTCAGAAGGTTCCAGAATTAGTAAATGATGAGTTGACTTAAATTCAAGTCCGAGTTTTAATTTATGCTTGTCACCATGCCAATTCACAGGCTCAACTGCAAGCCATCATATATGTGACATTATTTTCATCAGCTTACTTTCATTATAGTCTATTTCTGTTAAACATTATAGCCCTATGCCATCTCCTCAATACTAACTAGCTTACTAGTGGTATATTACTACTACTATTACTTATACTACTAATACTGCAAGCTAGTTTGCATTTATTACTTATTATGTGCCAGACATTACTTTATTAAATTTAATATTCACAAGTTAGTATTTTATTAAAGATTCATTTAGTAGGTGAAGAATCTGAGAGACAGTAAAATTGACTTTCCCAATATGTTCCAACTAGCTCAGATTTCCTTTTACTGGAGGTATAATCTTTTAACTTTTCCACACTTTTTTCTTGAGGTTTTCAAACTAAACATCTTTATCTTCTTTCATTTACTGCATTGTGTTCTCATTGTCTCTGTTAGTCTTTATAATGGTGTACTGTTTTATTATATATAGGGGAGAAATTTTTTAAAAAGTAAAAGAAGGAATAAGATAGTTTCAATAAAAGATACTTTCAGCTCACAATTTAAATGCCTTCTTAATTTGCTTTATGTTTCTGTTTCCCCTACTTTATTATTAAGTCATAAATTATTAATTCATAGTGCTAAAGAATAGGGTATATTATAACTTCTTTTGAGCTCCAGGATACTGGAGGGAAATATAGTATCCAATCCAAAGAAAAAGTTATTCTTGAGTGGAAGATGTGAAAGGCTATCCACTGTCTCTGGATTTACAAGAGGTTCATATAAGAAGAAAGGAAAGTAGGTGAAAATTTGTATTCAGAAAATCTTCTTTCCCAAGACATCTAACATCTGATTTGAAGAAATCTCCAGGGAAGGTACTTACTTCTTCACATTCCCCCACAGTGATGCTGGGACATTGCTGTCTCATCATTACTTCCACTCCATCACCACAATTCTGGGTCTCATTGTTTTAGCTATTGATCTGATCATACGTTGACCATCTGAAACTGCATGTGTAATCACCTAGGTGTCAACCACCGGAAATCAGCTAGGCCTTACCCATCACTAACCTACTTCAGACAGACACTCATGCTTCCTCTTACCCAAACACCACCTTTCTTTCATGCTTCTACTCTTCCTATGATGGAACACTTTTATTTTGCAAACTATACTTTGCAAAAAATAATTCTTAGCAGCTAATACAAAGCGGACATCCCTAAAGTTATTCTCTGTACATTCCCATTATAAACTGTCATAAATAACATGTTTAAATATACTGTACTTTACAGCTAAGCCTATATCTTATGCATGGCTCACAGGAACTACTGTAGAAAGACATCCCAGAGTTGTATTTATACAATGTCTGTTTGTTAATATACTGAAGAGCCCATAAACACATGATCCTGTTTGTATGTCAAATAATCTTGGGGGAATGAGCATGGAAAGTATGATTATTTCTATAATGAGGGCAAGAATATTAAGTCTAAGAATGAGTTGACATCTGCTTTACATTTTTGATTTGGACACTGGAACAACTCTTCTTTAGCTTTGATTGCTTCATCCTACTTTTGCTAAAATTTACTTAATTTGAGAAATATAGGATACGTACATGGTTAAAAATAATAATACACAAAGGCTTACTGTGAAAAGCAGCATTCCATTGGAGCATCCATCCTCTTATGCCAAAGATCTAATAACATTTCACCATTCCTGGGTGTGTCTTGTGTCTTTTTTTTTTTTTTTGTGGTCATTATAGTCATTATTGTATTATAACAATATGGTTATGCTATTATTTTTGCTTTATCAATTGACATCTTGTTATGAGTACGGTACTGATTTATTATATCACTTTGATGTCTTATGTCATGCTTCACCCAATATGATTTAGATTTCTACACATAATCTTTTTATGTTCGAACATAAAAAGTTCCTCATGTCTTATTTTTTTAAGTTTCGTATCATCCCTTGTCTTTCTGTTTTGTAAGATGTGGACATCTTTGCCTCTACTTTTTTCAGTATATCTTTTTACTCTTTCCTCCCTCTAATTTCTCTCAGTTGTAATGGAACTATTGCAATATCAAAGCTGTTAGCATTATATGTTATTCTCTAGTCATAATGAATTGCTCCCTAATTTATCTAAAGCCTGCTTGTAAAAGTTGAAAGGCAATATCATTCATATTATGTCACTGTGCTAATATTGTACCACACAGTCAAGTATATGCCTATAATTATCTTTCTCTTCTGTGATCCCAATATCACAATCCCTAACGCCACACAACAAAGAGAGTTCAGAAGAGCTCTTTCTTTGTCTCAATTATTCATAATGAAGTTGTAATTACTTTTGTTTCACATTCGAACCAGTGCTTTCTTGTTCTGCTTATTTCATTAATGTCATATTAATGGGCTCAAAGATGAATACTGCTTGCTCATGTCAAGTTCAAAATGAATCTTTTTAATGGGCTGTTAGTTCAGATGTTAGTGGTGATTTGGAGATCACCTTGTTTCACATCTAGCTTTCCATCAAGGCCTCCATTCTGCTCCATCTAGTTGGCCAAGGAATGAAATAATTAGGGTTATCACAGGCAGTTCCTCTACACAATCATGTTTATGTCCTGCACATTCACTTCATTGGTTAGAACACAACTGTGAGGCCACATTCCATTATAGAGAAACTAAAATATGGAAGTATATATGTGAATCCAGGAAGAAGAGAAACCAGAAAGACCAGCCCATCATTGCCACATTGCCTTTTAGTTGTTGTCCTACAATTTTGAATCGTTCTAATTTTTCTCTAGTTGATTAATAACACTTATGCTTTCGGTGTAATAATTTGGATATCTTCCATTTCTTAGCAGTTTGGATTCTTGCCATGAAGGAACTCTATTCTTTTTTTCCTGAAAGTCATTGACATATTTTCCAACCTAGACTTGATTCCTTAATGCTTGAAACACAGTTGTTTTCCTGAAGTTTCTAGTTGTACCTTTCCCCAGCATGTTGTCAGTATCCTCCTTACCCTAATTTTCCCAAACCCCAACACCTCCTTCACTCTGAACTCTCGTTCAGATTGCTCTGAAGCAGTTTCTAGGCCTATTACTAAGCAGTTCCTTGGAGACTTCCCTGTAGCATTCAACTCAATGTGTCTTCCTTTCTCTTATTTTCACCTCAAATACACTTTCTAAAAAATATTGCTGCGGAGGAAACCATTTAGTCCTTAGCAGGACTGCAGATGTCCTTGTCAGCTTCCCCATTGGTGGATATTTTGCCTGAGTACAAAATAATACGTGGGGATAATTCCCTCCCCAATTTTTTTTTACCTATTGCTTCATTATGAATGGTTTCTGCTGAATTGAAAGTGGGGAAGGTTTTTCAGTAAATAACACATCTTTCTTGTCTGAGAGCTGAAACAAGTAAAATATAAAAAAATGAATACTAAGATATATGCCACATTAAAATAGCGCCTTTATTACCAATAAAATGCTATTGGAATATATATGCATTCCATATACTTTCATATACATGTTTTATACATTTACTTATATATACATAAGCACATTTATAACAATGTATGGAAAATATCTATAAATGAGAGGTGTGTGTGTGTGTGTGTGTGTGTGTGTGTGTGTGTGTATCTGAATGTATGGGAAAAATATGTATATATACATGAACTATGTAGGCAAGTGGATTTTCTAATTTGGACTCCAAAATCAGACATAAATACCACTTCCCAGGCAGCGCTTGACAGAAGCTATCAGCCCTAACGTCTTAATGCTTCGAGGAGCACTGATATTCTCTGGTATCAACCAAGGTTGAAGAATCAGATATTGCAAAAGTTAGCTTTGTCAGTTGTCTACTTGCAAGTTTATGTTCCTTTGATGTTGGAGAGAGAGAGGCCACTGCATTGTTGTTACCTCCGATCTAACTTGAGACCTCGGGGCCTTCCATTGCTCAGATTTAGTTTTATCACTAAAGGGCTCTTAAATTTGTCAACCAAGGTAGAGATTATTGGGAATCTGAGGGGACTGGATAAAGGAAAATTTGAGCAAAACATAAAGAGAAAAAAAAAGTAATCACTGGAGAGAAATTTCTTAGGCATGTGTCAAAAGAGAAAAGGTCCAGGTAAAGAGGTTTGAAAGACAACAGCTGCAAGTGAGAAGTCACTTGAGGGGATGAGGGAGATGTGGCATGGAATGATCACAGGTACACTTGCTCAAGAATAGTTGGGTCATGGTTGAGGATCCTCCGTGGGCGTGATGAAGCTGCCGGGACCAGTGACTCTTTAGCTGCCACATGTGTCACCAACAACAGCCACTTCCTCAGTATTTAGAGTAGTGCTGTTCCTTCAGAATGTAATGCATCCACAGATGTGAGCCACATGTAAAACTAAACATCCCCAGACACGACAGTAAACAAGTAAAAAGAAACAGGCAAAACTATGCTTAATAATTAACTTTTATTCATCTAAACATTCTAAAAGATCATCATTTCAATGGACAACCCATATAAACTATTAATGATGTATTTTTAATTTTTAATAATAGTTTTAAAATCGGATGTGTATTTTGCAGTCCTGCCACATCCCAATGTGAACTGGCCATGTTTCACGTTCTCATTGCCACATATTCTAGTGGCTACTATTTTGGACAGCTCAGATTTAGCAGGTCAAATACATTTAATTTCTTGTTCTATTCCTATTGTTCATGTGTGTAGAGCTCTGATGCTGTGACTGAGTTTTGTTTTCATTTATGGCATAAGGTTCACTAGGCAGATGTAGTTTAATTCCAAGGGACTGAAAAGAAAATGTATCCGAAATACACAGATCTATGTCAGAGTCTGATTGGAATTCTCCCCTTTGACTTTTGAGCATTGCTGAAACATATTTAAACCAAACAGGTTCATAAAGGAGAGGTTTTTTGTTTTTGCTTTTGTTTAGGTAAAAGATCAGAGAGAGCATGTTCTTGATTAATCAAAAAAGTTTCTCAAAAGAAATATCACTTCAGACCCTATCTTACTTTTGGAAGAAATGTTATGGAGTCTAGAGAACAAAGGTTATAGAAGACTTTGAAGAAGGTGCCAATTTGCTAATGGAGTAAGATGGAAAAAGCATTGTGCACATGTGTCGGAGGAAGTAAGCAAGAAGAGCAGGAAAGTGATTCTAGGGACCTGACAGTTGTGACCTGTCATTGTAAGCACACCGGATGCCCTCCTCAGACTTGTTTTACATCTTCACTATGTACCCTGCTGACCTGAGGTGTTTACAAAGCCAGAAAGCAGTCAAGGTGAGGTCTCAGTGTAGTCAGCCTGATGCCAGAGGTCCCGTAACCAATCTCCGTGCTATATTATCAATAGAAAAAGTGAATATTTTGAACAGATGTAAATCTCAGCATCAGTAAGCAGAGTAAGTGAAATGCAGCATCTTGCAAAGTACTTAACATATAAAAAAGGTCAGCGAAGTGCAGGTCATGAAGTTGCAGCATATTCAACATCTCTCCATGTTGCCAGGGGCAAATCCTAGCTCCAACGATTCAGTGCTCATTGTCTTTGGTCAATTCATTTAATTCCTCTGGTCTCACTTTTCTTATCTGTGTAAAAAGTGTCTTTTGATAGGCCTGTTGTAAAAATTAAAGGAGATAATCAAGGTAAAGTGCTTAGCAGAGAGCCTAACGTGTAGAGAAATTCTAAAATCATTAGCTCTTACAATTACTTTTTCTATCTCCTCCCCTTTCTGCTCTTGATAGCAACTTCAGATTTTAGAACTAAGTGCCTAGAGTCAAATGCCAAATAGCTTGAAAGGAAATTCATGTGAACTATGGGATCTGAATGTCAGTAGCTCTTCTATGAAGGGTTTTTACAAATTATTGATATTCTTAAAAAAAAAAACAAAAAAACACGGGGTTAACCTAAGAAGAAAAATTGAATGGGTAGAGGTTAGGCAATATGTAAAATGAGTGCTTAGAAAGGGGAGATCTGTGCAGGAATGGGTGATCTATTTTACATGCCACTACTTGGAGTGAAGTATGATACATGACTACACATAAAAATGCACATATATATACATATGCATACAAATAATGTGGCATAGTATAGAGACATAGATTTAGCTATGTAGTAGTCCAGATGGAGATGATTTTTAGCAAATGGAGTAGCATCTGTCTTAAAGTGATAGAAATTGCAGCTTAGTCACTATAGCTATAGATTTTTAAGAGTTAAACATATAGAAATCACCAAGGGTTTCAACAATAGCGCTACAGCGTGTATACAATCATTTGTCCTGTTGGAGCAGTGGTTCCAACCTTTTTGACATCAAGGACCTGTTTTACAGAAGAGAATTTTTCAAAGGATGATGGGGGGCATATGTTTTCAGGATGATTTAAGTTCACTTTCTTTACATTATTATTACATAGCAATATAAAATAAAATTATTATTATGAAATTTTTATGTGATCCTGCATGTAATTTGTCGGTGACCTGCACTGACCAGAGGGAGGGTTAGGACCACACCGGTGAATCAGAGACGGAGAGAAGAAAACTACTCGGAGGCAGCTCTTCTGGGTTCAGCCTGGCCAAGACCGAAGCCGATTTTATTCAAACCTTTTCCAACTTATATACCATTTTCTATACCCTCCAGCAATGTGATAATCACTCACTGGGGGCGTACAAGTTTCGTGCTTTACAAACTATGCATCACAAGACCACCACGAGATCTGCAATTTCCAAGCAAACAATTCAAATTCCATGATGCCTGCCGTGCTTACATCAAGGTCACAGGTGCACAATTTCAATACAAATCGTTCAAAGTGTTTTCCATAATGTTCAACGAATCATTCATATTATACTCTTTGCTCTATACCCTGATTAATACAAAAAACTTTCCTGAGTTAACTCTAGGTTCAATCCAAGTTCACTGATTCCCAATATTTTTAACAATTAATATTATCAACTTAACACTATACTATTAACCTATTACAATTTAACATAACGCCTTATAACTCAGTTAAAACTTATTCTTAAACTACAAAACTTTACTATAATTCATGTTTCATATGTCTAAACTTTAATTTTCATATGATCTAGTTATTGGACTTTAATACTATGCTATATCCTATTAAGCTAATACCTTATCGTTAATTCTTTTATAAATCATATAGTAACTATTACACTTGAATAATGTAGCAAAAGGAATCAAAACAGCAAGTATAGATTTACGCAGCTATGAGTGTATATGTATATATTTTATCCCAACAAGTCTACTCTAAAAATCAAATAGTAACTGTCACACTCTTGAACAAGGAAATGCAGGGCTTCCAAGATGGCGGCCATGGGCTGAAGCAGACAGAGTTTCGGTAATTAACGAAACAAAAGAAAACGTTCTACCTGGCTAGGGGCAGGGCAACAAAACTATCATGGTAATTTAGTTTCTAATCTTAGCCCTAGGGGAAACAGCTTTCGGGAACAAGGACTACCCAGTCTACCAGGAAATAGAAGTAAAAAAATATCTAGAAAGAAGCTAAACTTAGAAAGACAGAAACAATTCCGCCATGCACTTTCCATCAAGTGTACTGAGATTCACTTGTAAGTTTTACTGCCATGTATGCACACTGGTCACCAATCACACGCCAATATCATAGGTATAACTGATATCCTATGTCAGAGGCGATCTTCCAGATGGGCCTTTACAGGCCTCAGCCATGTAGCTATAGATGTTGGCTCCCAACAGTAATTGATTTATTATGGTATTTGTGTAGTCAAAACTCACTGCTAACGTTAATCTGTGTTTCTGTATTTGCAACCATTCACCAGCACTAGCATCACCGTCTCAGCTCCACCTCAGATCACCGGGCATTAAATTTTTATAAAGAGCATGCAATCTAAACTCCCTCACATGCGGAGTTCACAATAGGGTTCATGCTCCTATAAGAATCTAATGCTGTTTCTGATCTGACAGAAGGTGGAGTTCAGGTGGTAATGCAAGTGATGGTGAGTGGCTGTAAATACAGGTGAAGCTTTACTCATTTGCCCACCTCTCACCTGTTGTTTGGCCCGGTTCCTAAAAGTAGTGGTCCATGGTCCTAAGGTTGGGGACCCCTGATCTGGAGAAGGAGCCTCAGGCACAAAGGCATTGTGTGCCTTCTCAGTGGTCATGGTCCATGGGAGAGGTCAGTCTGAACCTGGACACTTGGTTTACGGTGGTCGCACTATAGCTTCCATATGATGCTACTTGTTCCCTCCTAATTTATACGAAAAAATACATTTATGCAAAATAACTTAATTTAGGATTGCAAAGCAAATATTTGAACATGAATTAAACTAATATTTGTTTCTTGAGAAATGTGTACTTGAGCCCTGAAGAATCTGACGAGGGAAGGAGAAAAATCTGAAGAGAGTAGAATCTGAAGAATCTGAAGAGGGAAGGAGGTTTGGAGGCATGTCTCTTTCATGAAGGAACCAGTGAATTGGCATCCTCCTAGAGGGATGGAGATGCTGAGCTGGAGTTTCCTCCCCTGCCTCCACCTGCTCCTCTGTGGAGTCAGATGTTGTGACAGACCTGCAGCCCCTTAGAAATGTATGCCAAGAAAGGAGAAAGACAAAGGCAGGACAATGCCAAGAGGAAGATAGGACGTCTGTCCCTTTGCATTTTTGGTCCATACAAATGGTTTAACCCAGCACTGAAAGAAATGGAAGATAGTCATAATCTCAAAAGACATAGTCCTAAATGCTATGATCCCAAATGTTGAAATTCTGGAAGATCAAGAAGCCAAAACTAGGGTTCTGTGAGAAAACAATGTAAATGTTTTTTCAAATATATTTGACTTACATTTTTAAAAGGTGATTTACTTGAGAAATATAAAATATGACAGAATGCCTCATGGGCCACTTTACACAATGAAATTGCCAATAATATCACATATTCTTACAAGCATAACAACTCAGGTTTATAAAAGATAATTGCACGGGCATGACTATTATGAGCAGACAGACGACATTCATAAAGAAACATGTTAAAAGCAAAAGGTATAAATGCATATCATGCTGGCTGGCAACTGTGTGAACCCAGTTTTATAATTGAACTCATATGAAATACTGCTACAAGCAACCCAAGTCATTGGATAAGATAAAAAAAAAAAAAAAAACCTAGTGAATCACCACACTATCTGGAGTTACTGAAAGAATCAAGATCCTGAGAAATTTAATATTTCTCAAATGTGGATATACAGAAAGAACACCTCTTCATTTATTAGGATGTTTCAACATTTTAAAAATATATGCATAATGTATACACACAATGTCAACGTTGAAATAACGCACTTTCTTGGAGTCAAATTTGCCCAGAATGTACACTACTAATTAGAACTAAAAGTTGCTACACAATGTATACTTTCAGTACTGAAAATAAAGTGAAGATGAAATGCATAACATAGCAAATAAAGTAATACTGACAATGTAAAATATTAGGAAAAACAAACAAAAAGTTTTAAAAGAAAATTCAACATATGGAAAAGTATATTTATTACAGGGACAGATGATGGACAATTGCATGGAAAGAGTTCATAGATGCTGACTGACGTTAATAATCATTAACTGTGTTTTGAAGTCTTGCATCCTGATGAATAGCTGCTTTTTTTCTTTTAGTACATGACTTTCCTTGGAGACAAGATATTTGCCATCATTTTCTATGTGACACTGCCTTTTCTGAAATTCTATAATTTATGTGATTGTGGTTTTTAGGGATTTTAGATGTTAGAGATTTTACTTTAACAATTTTTATCTTTTGGTATTTCAACTTTCAGATTACAGCATTTGAGATTGTGTCTTTCAGCACTATGTTCTGAACCCGACTAAAATTGTCGCCTTTAATCTATGATAGACAGGACTACTAGGTGCCTCATTGATGTCAAACAAAACCCTATATACCTACATAAATTTAGCTCAAGAGGGCGCTTCACCCAAAGAGGACTGTTTGGCTGTAGGTTCTTCCTATCATTTTACTTAAAAGCTAAATATTTATTTGCCAAAGCTACTTCTTTATGGAGTAAATCAAACTTGGAGAAAAATGCAAATTGTTGACTATTTACAGAATCTAATAGCTTTCCTCCTATGGGTAACGACTTTCTTTGGATAGAGTTAACCCTTCCCCACTCTTCTCTTTCTTTCTCTCTGCTATTTTATGCCACTAGAATATCTCAGATGACTATGACTTACTCAAGAAGGACAGCAAGAAAAAAGGAGAGATAGCATGACAGCATATTTTATTCAAACTAAACCCATGTGGCAGGTGTTGTGTTATGAATTTGCATATATTATTTTATATACTCCTATCGAAAATAAAATCAAGGTTAATATTAATTCTTGGATACTGCAAATGGTGAATAAAATTTTCTGAGAGGTTACGTGTCATGCCCAAGGCTGTACAGAGAGTAGTTGTTAAAGCCAGTTCTCACTCTGAGCTTTTCACATTTACCTCTTTCACCTTTTTAGGGGCTGTTGAGAGAAGGTTGTTGTTTGTTTTCTTTTGTTTTATTTGGAAGTCTGGTCTACACACCATAGAAAAATAACAGCTTATAAAGCATTATTGGAAACTAAGGTCGTTTACAAAATATAAAGTTCTACCCTTGTTTTTGTCTAAACGCACATACATTAAAGTTGTTCAAGCCGGGCTCGGTGGCTCACCCTGTAACCCCGTGCTTTGGGAGGCTGAGGTGAGTGGATTGCCTGAGCCCGCAGCTTTAAGACCCGCCTGGGCAACTTGGCGAGAACTCATCTCTACAATAAATAAAAAATGAGCCGGGCATGGTAACGCGCACTTGTAGTTCCAGCTACTCGGAAGGCTGAGGTAGAAGGATCGCCGAAGCCCAGCAGGTTGAGGTTGCTGTAGCCGGGAGCAGCCACTGCACTCCAGTCTGGGTGACAGAGTGAGACTCAAACTGCACTCCAGTCTGGGTGACAGAGTGAGACTCAAACTCAAAAAACAAAAAAAAAAAGGTGTTCAGTTAAACGTGTCAAAACACATTGTTAGCATTATGTGACAATTTTAGACAATATTGGACATGGTAGTTTTGAATTTTATTAAAGAGCTAAAAAGCTTCTATCCATTTTAGAACAGTTGTATTTTCTTGGAATAATGAATGATAGTCATCAAGAAAGGATGCCACTAGATACAGAAGCAGTAGTAGTGTCTGTGATACCTTTAACAAAACTTGCTAAATAACATATACCCATGTTTCATTTAGAGCTGTCTAAATCTGCAAATATCTTTAATTGATCAGCTTTACATAATGTGACTGGAAATGGCAATATGTCACTTGCCAATTCTTTATGAAATGTCAGTCAAGACTTTTTTTAATGGCAGATATACTGTTGCCAGTGATGAAAGGCAGAGAAAGATTAGGGAAGACACAGCCAGAGGGGAGGAGAAGGAAGAGGAGTCATGCTTTTTATAAGTGGCTATAAATTCTGTGATATTTAAAACACAGTTGTGTTTTTATCAATTATGTGGCAGAAGTAGCATTGTAACATGAATCTTAAATGAACCATCATGTCAGGACCAAGCAAGATTGAATGGAACAGTCGTTAGATAAGAAACCTAGCTTTAAGTTGTTTGAAGGGTTTCCGACAATTTTGTTTCAAAGACTTTTTTTGTATACTTTGCAATAAACAACTCCAGTATAAATCTTATCAAAACTAAAGAAAATAACTACCTTATTAAACATACACACATATATATGTATGTGTGTGTGTGTGTGAATATATCTCACTCTGATTATAGTAAACCTGGTCTACATATTTTGCATCTTTGCTGTGCTACAGGCCTTCTGCTAAGCACATTACTCATATGATCTCATTCCATAAATCTTGTAACAAGAATTTTTAAATGACCATAAGTGCCTATGTCAATTATTTTCAGTTTTGTAGACTACTTTACAATGTGTTCTCATTATTTTATTCCATACAGGCACCATATTAGATTGTAGAACTGTGAAGATTAGTTTGTCTAGTGCCAAAATGAATACATGCCCAAGTAAGTGCCCTTCATGGTGATGGACTGTGATGTGAGGCATGTGCCAGTGAGGATTTTGTCATTCAAGTTCCAGCTTCACAACAAGTAACCAGCACATCTTGGACAAGATATTTTCTTGCAAAGCCTCGGGTTGTGAATCTGTTAAATTGAACTGATATTACTTTTAATCTCACAGGACTGGTAAAGATTAAAAGAGATGCCCAAAGTGCTCAATACCAATAACTGCTGTTAGTGTCACGTCATGATCGTTGAATAGCTGGGGAGGAGGGGCATGGAGACCAAAAGTAGCAACTCCATTTCTGAAAAGTTTCTCCGAGGCTGAAGCCAGAGAGCATGCAACATTTATATTCCCCTTATAAGATTAGTATCAGCCAGGTTCGGTGGCTGAGCCTGTAATCCCGTGCCTTTGGGAGGCTGAAGTGAGTGGATTGCCTGAGCCCGCGGGTTCGAGACGCGCCTGGGCAGGCGAGACCTCATCTCTACAATAAATCAAAAACTAGCCAGGCGTGGTAGCGCTCACCTGTAATTCCGGCTACCCGGAAGGCAGAGGCGAAAGGATCGCCGGAGCCCAGCAGGTCGAGGCTGCGGTGGCTGGGAGCGGCCACTGCACTCCAGTCTGGGCAACACAGTGAGACTCCAACTCAAAAAAAAAAAAAAAGTTTAGTATCAAACCATAAACATTCCAATGTTCATTGATATAATTTGATTCTCAATACTACACTAATTATTAGTTATCTTTCTCCTTGTAATTTAACATAATGAGTGTTTCCAATATTTACTACTACACATAATGCTATAATTAGTGTCTCTGTACATATAGCATTGCTCTTGTTTCTTCTGTTTAATTATTTCCTAAGGATAGAATTTTAGGAATGTTATTTTTGCTTTGCAAACTTGCTGAATGAATTCCCAATGCCACAGGAGTTTTACCATCATTACTGTAGGTTTTTATGTTCACACTTCTTATTAATTTGCTCAGAGTTTGGTCACATTAAAATGATGTCCCCAAATTGCTTTAATTTCCTTTTGAATTTTAGTGAAAATCAGTACATCCACATGTGTCTTTTTAGTATCTGTGTCAATTTATTCTTTCTTCCAAGAAACATTTATTGAGGACCTATGCGATATCAGATACACCTGTCAATCATAGTTAGTAAACTTTTTCTGACAAAGGACAGGTAGTAAATATTTTATGTTTTTAATGCCAGGTGTTCTCTGTTTCAGCTACTCTAGTCTGTCATTGTAGAGAAAAGCCCTCAGTAAACACTACCCAAACCAACTGTCAAGGCTGTGTTCCAGAACATTTTTATCTACAATAACAGGTACTGAAGTAGATATGGCTCACACGCTGTAGTTTGTCATCACTATTTCTGGGTACTGGGACTATGAGAGGAAAAAAGGATGAAGAATCGGAAATGTTACAAAAATAATGTTTTAACTGGTAAAGCAAGACAATATAACTAAATAAGCAAACAAGTAACAACAAATACATTATGTCTTGTGGTCTACAGAAATATGTGTTCAGAGACTCTGTCATTAAGAAACTGACATTTAATTAGGAGCTATGGTGACCAACCTTTTTATCATGTCCTGGCACAACAGTCCTGGTCCTAGCACCTAAGGGTCCATGTCCTGGGAACCCCATCTGATGTTGCAAAACCAGACCATTTTGACCCTTAATAGAGGCGATGGGGTAAGCCACATGAAAATATTGGAAAAGGGATTTAAACAGAAGAAACAGTAGGGTCCTTGGCCCTGAGACAAGAGTGGATGGGCAGTGAATGACCAAGTCAGCAGGGCTGTGGCCTGAGCAAATGAGACGACTGTCTGGGCTGCAAAAGCAGTCAGAGGATAGTAGAGAGCACTTTCCTGGAGGACCGCAGAGAACAAAAGGGTCTATAGATCATTACATGCACTTTAACTTCTGCGCTGAGCAGTGTGGGTAGATGGTGGAGGAATTTGAGAAGAGAAGCAACAGCTGTATGGTATAGGATTGAGAGGATTACTTTGGTTACTTATTAGATGATTTGCATAGGGTGGGAAGAAATCTTGTCAGAAAATCATCACAAGAAACACGATGAGAGATGGTGTTACTTGAGAGATGATAGCGGCAGAGAATATTACAACATGCATTTGGAATCAGAATGCAGTTTACAGAAGGGGCCAGTAGGATTTTCTTATGTAGTTTCTATGGACTAGAAGAGAACAGAGGAGTCATGGAGGACACCATGGATTTTTCCCTACAATATTTAGAGCTTGGGGTTGCCATTGACTGAGGTGGAGTAGACTGTGAGAATTTCAGATTTGGAAATGGAAAGGTCAAGAGTATGTTTTTGGTATGTCACGTAGGTAACTGGATACATAAAACTGGAATTCAGAAAAGACATCTGGAATTGAATAAAATCCAGATAATTGTCGGCATCCAGATAATAAAACTTAACTGGGATAAAATCAGTGGGTTTGAGAGAAAAGAGGCAAAGAGACTGAATCTTGGACAATGCGCTAAAGATTTGGGGATGAAATCAACCTGGTGAGGGAACTGAGAACTGGCCAAGAGTTCAGAGAAAGCCCCAACAGTAGTGTATGAAAAGCCTAGTGAATAAAGTAGCACAAAAGCATAGATAGTCAGCTTTCCTACCCACGGTCCAGAATCTTCAAGTCCAGCAAACTGTGGATGAAAAACATTTGAAAAATATATCCAGAAAATGTTACAATGTTGTGATATATACCATGTATTTACAACTATGATGGTTGTGTCTCTACAGGACATGTACACACTTTTTTTCTTTGTTATTCCCTAAACAATATGGTGTAACAGATATTTCCATGGCATTTGCATTGTATTATGTATTATAAATAATCTAGAGATGATTTACTGAATATGGGAAGATGTGTATAACCTCTATGCAAATATTGTACCATCCTATATAAGGGACTTGAGCATTGTGGATTTTGGTATCAACAGTACACACATGACATTAGGGTTATTTTGGGGGTTTTTTTATGTTTGTTTTTGATCTTCCTCTTGTATATAATAGTGTGATCATTTTGGTCTTGATTTTTTTACTGCAAAAGATGTAACCATTGGCAAAAAAGAAGGAAAGGCATGCAGGATAACTCTGTATTATTTTTGCATGTTTTTGTGAATGTACAGTTACTTCAAAATGTAAAATGCTGGAAAGTATAGTGATAATATCCTTATCTTTATTTCAAAGATAAGGAAGTGAATGAATGTCAAAAGTCGCTGAGAACTTGAGTGAGATGAATACTAGGAACTGACCCTTGGATTTATCAGCACAAATGACTTGATGGGTGCCCTGCAGGGGAGCTCAAAATCAATTAGGTTCAAGAGAGGATAGGGGAAATGAAAATTGAAAATATTTTGACATTTTTTTCAGGTGTGTTGCAGTTAATGGAATTTCAGAAACTAAGGGTAATGTGGAATCTGAAAGCAGATGTGGAGTTAAAAGAGAGGTTTAAATATGGGTTACAGAAGGAAAACACTGACCACTCACTTGAAAGGGCATCAGAGATGTGGCATCCTCAGAGGACATCCAGGTTTCCATTAGAGAAAGAAGGAAAGGGAAAAATCTCAGAAGTAATTGAGATGTAGAGCATTTTTGCTTACAATTGACTTTGAGTTTCAGAGGACTTAGTGGAAGCAAGTCAAGAGCTTGGGAAGGATAGGATTAAGGAATCAGAAAAATAGATGTATAAATCTTTAAGAGGATGAGAGTTGGGTAGATAAAGGGTGACCCAGGAGACCAGGGGCTTCTTGCAGGGACTGTTATAAACAAGGATTAAAAAATAATCTCCTGATGGCCTCAGGTATAAAATAAGTGGTGATGAGTCTATGACAGCAGGAAGGAACGGTGTGGGGGTGTGGGTGGTGCATATCTCCAGCACCCTTTCCTTCTGGGCCCTGGAGGAGTGGAAACAAGGAAGGGGGCCATATCCTGGTCACCAGCTGTAGGTGATCCCTGCCTCTCGGAGGAGTGCTTCCCTCCCATGAAAGCAGAGCAGAGACTTGGGAAGGAGAGTCCTACCCAATACAGCAAAATTTCTAAAACTTATTATAAAATTATCCCAGGTAATTTTATAGGCTATTGCTGAGTGACCACTGCATGCCATCAGGGAAAGTATAACAACAGTTACTTTTAATGGAATAGATGTTATTTGCCTGCACTGTTGTTCAGCATATTACAGCTATTAATTCATTTGGTTCCACAACAACCCTATGAATAGATGCTATTATTATCTTCATTTTGTCGAAAACCAATTTGAGTCACAGAGAAGGTAAGAACTTCCCAAAAGCTACACAAAAATAAGTGGCAAAAGTTAGATCCAAACCCAGACTATCTGACTTTAGAGTTTTCCTTGATACTAATCTACCCTACATAGCCCTGGGGAAATTATTCTAAATAATATCTCTCAGTATTACAAGCTGAATATTGCATTTTATATGAATGTATTTTTTATTTATTTCCTAAACATTTTTCTATCCAATGTTAAAATTGAGGTGAGATTATACATTCAATTCTATTTTATAAATGCAACGTTATAACTTAGGAATTCACTGAAGCATTATGACAGGTGCCGGGTAAGCACATTGGATGCTTATATAGTTTGTGTTCATCATACTTTATTTGATAATTTATCTGATGCTGAATATTTAGGTTGTTTCAGTTTTTCTTTATGATAGATCTGGCAAAGTTTGCCTCTACATAATCTTCTATTCTGTAGTTTGAATTATGTTTGCAAGATAGATTCCCAGCAATATTTATACTCAGGCATGAAATATAACACTTTTAGAGCTGAGAAAAAAACTTTTTAAAAGTTTGAAATTCCTTGGGTGAAAATAAAAATCAGTTCTCTCTAATTTCTGCTTACATTTAGAATTATTTTCTCCACTTTTAGAAATCAGTAGATTCAAATAAAAAAAAAGTATCTTCCTCTTAGATTAACTCAATGACATTTAAACTTCTTCTAGTTATACAGCTTTCTCTTCAAATGCAAGATTTTCTGAAAACTCAGCACAGGAAATAGAATGATTTTTATTTTTATTTTAGATTCAAGGGTACACATGAATGTTCACTACATGGACATCTTGTGTAGTGGTGGAGATACAGATTTAAAAAATAATTGCTGTGATAGAAATTTGGTGTGGGTGCTAAAAGCTACATAGTGACTCCATTTTGCTACTTGCAAACTCTAACTCTTCCACATGGAAGTCCTAGGAGTCACTCATTTTAAAATATTTTACAAGCCGGGTTCGGTGGCTCAGCCTGTAATCCCCCGCCTTTGGGAGGCTGAGGTGAGTGGATTGCCTGAGCCCGCGGGTTCGAGACCCGCCTGGGCAGGCGAGACCTCATCTCTATAATAAATCAAAAAATTAGCCGGGCGTGGTAGCGCATGCCTGTAATTCTGGCTACTGGGAAAGCTGAGGAGGAAGGATCGCCGGAGCCCAGCAGGTCGAGGCTGCGGTGGCCGGGAGCGGCCACTGTACTCCAGTCTGGGCGACAGAGTGAGACTCCAACTCAAAAAAAATAAATAAATAAATAAAATAAAATATTTTACAGCTCAATATTGATATCCATAATTCACTTTAAAATTATTTGTTGTGATGCTAACTTTTTCAATCAAATATTTATCTGGCAGTTTCAAAACAAAGTTCATTTTTTTTGACTGCATAAAATGAAATTAAGAAGGGAGGGATGAGATTTAAAATAGCATTTTATTTAATTAAATTCTCAATTGTTTAGATTCAGAGGAAAATAAGCCTTCAGATACAACAAAATCAATATTAATGACTGAAAACATTGATATATATTTTTAATTAGCATCTATGGAATTAAAAGAAGCTTCTATTACAAAAATATAAACATAACACCTACACATTGGTCAAAATAATTTCATTTGTTTTAATAATTACTTTTTTTCAATACATTTTATTTTTTATATGTGATTTCTAAGTTTTCACATGGGTAACATCTGGAATAATTATTTCAGTTGTCCTGAAGCTTGCTCATAATTTTTTTTTCCTAGTGTTTTGCCCTATTTTGTTTATTTCTGCCTGCCTTGACTTGATCTCCTGTTACTTTGATGAGTTTGGTATATATACACTATGGAATAGTATTCTGCCATGAAAAATAATGAAATAATGTCTCTTTTGCAGCAACTTGGATGGAATTGGAGAACCACATCTTAACTCAGGGACAGGAAACCAAACAGTGCATGTTCTCATTTATAAGAGGAAGCTAAACTAAGGACGCGCAGAGGCCTAGAGAATGGTATAGTGGACACTGGAGACTCAGAAAGTGGGGTGGAAGGAGAGACAGAGGGACGAAAAGTCACCTGTCAGGCACAATATGCACAGGCCGAGGTGATGGGTACCTTAAAGCCCAGAACAAAATCTATCTGTATTCCACAAAGCTATGAAAATATTTTTTTAAAAAATAAAAATACATACATAAATAATATAAATTTTCTGGACTTGTGGCTTACCTACTTGCTGAAAACAATAAAGTCAAACAAACTTACAAATAACTCTCCCCCACCCCTGTGGATTGCTATCATGATACAACTTTCTTCTTGGCAGTTATTTTTTGTCTGAAATATAATCCTGCTAAGAGTCTTGCAGCAGTTTTATAGACTAGTCTTTTTTTTTTAGACCTTATACTTGAAAATTCACATATTTCTATGATGAAGTTAACATATTTTCTTCTTCTCTTAGACAGGGTGTATTCTGATGGCATGTACAACCCTAGAAATATATTTTATCATAGTCCTACCAACCATACTAAAAATAACTGAATAGGGGCTTGTTTGTGACTGCCGTAGGAATTGCAGGAATCATTTACTGAATGAAAAGAATAATAATACTAAATATAACAGATGGAGAGAATGCTTCCTGAGTGTCTGTTGCCTGCTAAGGGTGTTCAGTATAGAGACAGGCTCCCAGAGCTTGCATTCCGATTGTTCACACTTAGCAAAGTACTCAGAAGCAAAGCAAGCAGGATGAGGAGACAGAGTGATCCAGGTAGGTACTGTTTTACATGTGGTGGTCAGAGAAGGAGGGCAGAAAGGAAGGTGGCTTTTGAATTGCCCTGAAGACAGTGTGAGGGAGGCATCTCAGGTACCACGATGAGTGCAAAGACCCTGGAGCAGGAACATGGGTGACTCTGGCCCCAAGGGAGAGTGGGAAGAGCAAATACCAGGTATGGGGAAACGAAGACTAGCAAATGCCAGGGGTCCAGTCTTTCAGGGCCTAGTAAGCTTTGGCTTTATTTTAATGGGTGACATCAGTAGTTTTGAACTGAAAATATACTGAGGTGGGTGGGCTGTGTAGGAGTGGACATCCATGCTTGATCAGACTGAAAAATAGTACCTTTCCTGGGTTCCCAAGAAATATAAGAATAGCGCTGTAATCCATGATAACTACTCATGAGTTGCTATAAGTTGTCATGAGCTGATCCCATTCTGCACTCATTTTATGGAAATCAAATATTGTGGCATCCCCTTTTACATATATGGAATGGAAAAAAAGAACACGGGTTGTTGCTTTACCCTCTCTTGCCATGCCCATGAGTTTAAGGTAAAGGGAAGGATCAATTCTAAATAGACCCAATATCCCAAGAATATCTCCTTTTTAAAAATTTATGCACTTATTTTTGTTCACTCCCTCGTCAAAATCATGTCACCGAATGAGACTTATTCCTGCATACAAACCAGGTAGAGTTCTGCCTCTGAAGTCTTAGCAACAACAGGAGGATGCACCAGAGAAAGTGATATAGTGCTTAAATATCTGTTGTTGATATGAGAATGCAGAATCTTCAGGGCCATATCCTTTTCTGTTCCATCTGTAAGGAATGCTTTCCCTCTAGCACATTCCTTGACTGGCTCCTTTCCTTCAAATTTGGTCTCAAGGTTGTATCCTCCAAAATGCCTTCCATGTTCATTCTATTTAAAGAACACCCGCTAAAGAATTGTGCTTATGGGTATTGAATGAATAAATGAATGAACGTAAAATCAGGATTCTATAAAATGAAATGCTAACTCAGTGTTTCTGGCAACCAGTTGCTGTTTGTGGGGAACAGAGAATTATGAGATAGTCCCTATGATGACTGTCTTATTACTATTTATGGAATTGACCACCAACATTTTACTAATGTTTATTCTAATATTACTATTTGTTTGTATACCATAACCCGCTTGCAAATATTTAGTTGAAACAAATCAAATAAGGGAGTCTTGGAAGTTCTGCTTTGTTTAAAGTAAGAAGAATGCAGCATAGATGATATTAGTACGAGACCGTCTGTGTTCTCTGAATTAGAAGTTAATTTATGACTTTGGAAATCGCATTGATCCCATTTGGAATGTCCTCATAAAAAAGAAGTCAACTAAGAAAATAATCAATTAGTGGGTCGATTCATTGAGAAAGGCAAATGTCTCACAACATGAGTTAGAACCAGAAATAATTAAATGTTTGCTGTCAGCACCATCACATTGAACCAATAGTCCCATAAAGCGCTGTGTGTATAAGTGGTCATGGAGGGCAAGCACACCACCTGGCTGCACATGTTTACTCAAGCACTCAGACCTGCTCCTGCGTCTCATTTTCTACAATCCCAAAGAATGCCTATAGACTGGCAACTTCGAAAACTAAACTGCTTAATGTTTTTTAACACAATAATAGCAGAAAATGTACTAAAACCTAAAAATATATTATAGAGCAGTAAACTGTAGGAAAAAAAGAAAGCATGAACAAATGCGTTTGTTTATAATGCAGTGATTGCATTGCAATTGTGTGTTGCCATAAATATTACTTCATTTTTCTCTCTTTTTAAAACCAAATATGACACAAAAATTCAGATATGTAATAGATAAATTAGGCGAATTTCTTTTCTAGTACATAATAGGCTTTCCTTTCCAGAAATGATTCATGAAAGCATTTCTTTGGAGGGAAAAAAAAACAACATCACCCATAGCATGTTTTAAATGCATAGTTTATTGATGACATGTTCCATCTGGAACACATTGAACCTTTAAATTCTACATTTACAGTGATTATGCATTCATAACACTCATTCATTAATATAGGGTACCTTTTTTTCAGTGTGAATACTATTTCTTGTAAAAATAATTAAGAATTTTTTAAATTTACAGATATCAACCATATTATTATAATACCACACTTAAATTTTCGATACTTCTTAAAGTTTATATTCTTAAGTTGAAGGAATGTATGTATGTATATGCCTTAATGTAATTCAATTTGTTTTGTTTTTTCACAGAACAGACACCCTTTTCCCTGATTTGCAATGGGGTGTTCACGCTGATTAATGTTGATGCCATTTATTTGAACCTTTTGATGTTTTATAACTTTTTTAAAGTTTACTAGTTGATAGAATTTTTTTTCTAAACAACGAAAATCTCTCTTTTTTCAACTGTGATATAGGAAGAACAACAAAAATGTTCTCAGCTGGGGTCGGTGACTCAGCCTGTAATCCCAGCACTTTGGGAGGCAGAGGCGAGTGGATTGTCTGAGTCCATGGATTCGAGATCAGCCCAGGCAACTTGGCGAGACCTCGTATCTACAATAAAATAAAAAAATTAGTCAGGCATGGTAGCGCTCGGTTCACCTGTAGTTTCAGCTACTTGAAAGGCTGGGGTAGAAGGATCGCCAGAGCCCAGGAGGTCCATGCTGGGGTGACCAAGTGTGCCACTGCACTCCAACTGGGGTGACAGAGTGAAACTCTTACTAAAAAAAAAAAAAAAGTTCTCATACATTTTTGAAATGATTAAATAAAATAGTCTGCATAAAGACTTTCACACAGAATTTCGGGCACCTAAAGTATACTCAATAAATATTAGACCTCAAATTATGTAACTTGCCAAAGAATATGATCACTTTCATTATGCCTCCTGGGTTGTCAAATTGCCCTAAATACTGTATTAATTTACAATGATATTAGAAACAGAACTGTGCTAGTTTAACTCTTGGCTTTTATGTATTTTCAATTTTTTGCTTCTTAATGCATATTAGATGATATTTCACTATTGTTTTAATCTGAATATTTATGATAACAAAAGAGATTAAACTTTTTCCTCTGTTTAACTGAATTTATTCGAAATTTATTCTTTACCGTTTAAAAACTTTTGTTCATGGATGTCTTTTATCCTGTTCTTAAAATACAAATCAAATACGTATAGATAATACTCTCTTGCGATGTTGTTTCAAATATTATTCATTGTGTTGTTTTTGCTTGAAATTCTAGTTTTATATATCTTATATGTACATATAATATACAGACTGTATTTTATATATAAAAGTATGTATATATTTTATAGAGAGTGTACATATTATGTATAAGAGAATTGTATTTCCATATGTTTAGGTAGAGAGAGGATAAAAAGAGAAAGAAGGAAGATGGAAGGAAGAAATTCATAACATGGCCTAATAATACGTATTATTTTAAAATATTTTTGTCTCCTGTAGACACAGTGTACTGTGTACATAACATAATAGTTTGTAATAGATGATGATATAAATGTAACAATTAATCTACTTTTACTCTATGGTATACTTTATAAGATCTAATTCTCATCTAACTAAATTTTTGACAATGCTAGTTTATCATTTAAATCCATTTTATCTTTACTGGCCTTTTACTTCTCACTTTTCCATGTTATTCCATTTTAAATTTTACATAACTATTTTCTACTCAGAATCTTTCATGCATAGATGCATCTCTATTATGATATTAGTCAAGACCTATCTGAAATTTAAAAACCAAATTAACATCAAAACACTATAGAAAATAAGACTAGGAAAACTACTCCTATTAAGAATGTGGAATTCTCAAAGCCAGATATCAGTGCATTAATCAAAAACGGTTTCATATTTATAAGTCTCAAATTGCTGCCTACATAGCTTCATCTTCCCAGATTCAGAGAAAAGTTTCAAAAATATTGTTAGGCTGCCTATGAATGTCAGGTATATGGCAACTACATTTTTCACATTGTATTTATCTATCTCTATCTGTCTATCTATCTATACCTGTCTATCTCTTTGAGTTGGGGTATTACTCTGTCAGCCAGGCTGGAGTGCAATGGCATGATCACAGCCCATTGAAGCCTCGACCTCCTGGGAGCAGGTGATTCTTCTGCCTCAGTCCCCCAAGAAGCTGAGACTTCAAATGTACTCCACCATGCACGACATATATTTTGTAATTTTTAAATTTTTTTGTAAAGACAAAGTCTTGCTGTGTTGGACAGACAGGTCTTGAACTCCTGGGCATCAGCAATCCTCCTGCCTTAGCCCCACGAAAATACAGGGATTACAGATGTGAGCCACCATGCCCAACCACCTTCCACTTTTTAGAAAAAGCACAATTTCACTCTTTTCCTACAATGGCAATTCAATTGATACTATGATTTAATTGTTAGACTTTCCTAAGCTTTCCTTTGTAACTAAATTGACTTATCAGAAGAGGTCTTTTTACAGGAGTGTCTCAATTTGGGGTTCAGAAAATATTTGTGGCTGATCAAGAGTGACCCTTTGAGGACATACTTGTGTGTGAAGACCACCTTGAGACGTGATGCTTCTCTCTGCTTCTATCTCCACAGCTGAAGGAGCATGTGGGGGGACCTTACGTGGAACCGGCAGCTCCATCTCTAGCCCTCACTTCCCCTCAGAGTATGAAAACAACGCAGACTGTACCTGGACCATTCTCGCTGAGCCTGGGGACACCATTGCTCTGGTCTTCACAGACTTCCAGCTGGAAGAAGGATATGATTTCCTAGAGATCAGTGGAACCGAAGCACCGTCCATATGGTAAGTCCCGGGAAGAGAGACCCGTCGCGTGGTACAGTTGTGGTTTGCCCATTTCCCCCAGTGGGCTTTACAAACTGCTTCCTTCGGGCATTCATTGGTGAGCATGAGTGTTCCTTTCTGCCTTGCTGTTTTGACTCCTAAGAAGTTGTCTTTTCTGTGACTAATTTCTAAGATGTCTTTGTGCTGGTATTTGGAGCTGGAGAAGTCATCTGTGTACTTGAACTTACTGTTCCCTCATTTTGGACTCTTTAGGCAACCCAGTTTGGGGTGTGGTCTCCAGCTGTTTCACTATAAACAGACAGTTTTAGGTGGTGTGTTTCCTTTTTTCTCATGTTACTAAGCATTGGGGGTATCTGCTGCAGATACATAATTGTGTATTTATTTTTCTCCACAAAGATTTAGCACCGAATTGTGTAAACACCTGCAACGATGTGCCTAATATTACAAGAGCATCAAAGGTAAAGCAGTTAACACAAATCCTGATCCTCTCTTGAGCTCCCTCTCTTTCTTTCTATCTAATCAACCACAATATTCGGTTTGCTGGTGGGTATCCTAGTGGAGACAGAAGAAAACAGGATCTAATCAATTACAGCTTATTTAGGTGTGAAGGTGTTGATTGCAAGAGCAGTTTTGGGTGTTTCCATAAGTGCAATTTAAAAGAGAATTAAAATAATAGATATTTAAAGACTTAAAATCTGTCTCTAGTTAACCCCTTTATTGTGTGTTGGTTTTTTGGTCTTGGTTTTCATTATTTAAATTCTTATTACATTAAATTGATTCAGTTATTAAATTCAAATCTTTGACTATGCATAAACTTGAGAATATATATTCAAATTAAGGTAGACACAGAGGAAATGTTGGTCACTTAAGCTCAGGAATAAAAGAACATGGCATGAGTGATTGCAGACATATTTACAGGCTCAAGTTCACATTTCACTACATGGGCTAAAGGACAAAAATGACAAGCATAAAGCAGATGGTAAATATGACCACTTGTTTTACACTAATTATTGAAATTGAATTGAATTTTACTTTATTTTGTAAAACTCAAGGCTCAAGGCAGAAGGTCCATACTCATGGATAAAACTTGTCCTTCTTTGAGTTTTATCGTGCTTATGTTAAATGTCATTCCAATTAAGAGAGGAAAGGAAAACTACTTGTTTGGTCTTTGTGAGAAATTTTATTCATCTTGAGCAATATGGTTTATCTCTATTTGCTTATGCAAATATTTGCTTATGCCAGATCAACAGAGTGATAGGAGAGACAGAACTGTGTGTGTGGGGGGGGGGGGGGCTGTGTGTGACATTTAGTGTTATCCTAATGGCCAAAAGAAACATCTGACAATAATCATAGGACTACTTTTAAATAAAATTCTCAGCTCTCAATTACTCTTCAGCGAAGGCTGAAAAAGAAAAGATGGTTATCCTAAATAACTATGGAAACCTACACAAGCACATTTGAAATACAAAATAGAATCATTTGAAGCACTCTTTTAAAATTGGTACAGGTGCATAATATCTTAAAGAGACTATTATTCTACAGTAATTTTAGTGACAGTCTCTGAAACATGTAGTAGCCCAAATTGATACGTTTAAAAGGTTTACCCGTTCTTGAAATGCATAAAAAATGCTAAGGAGTACTGTGGGTGGACATGACCTCTTCTCCAGCACAAGGTCGTGCCGCAGAGACACAAGAACAGCGTTAGGGGCTGTGAGTGTAGTGAGTGCCACACATATATAATTTCCCAATTACCTATTTTTAAAAGCAGCACACAGGCAAGGGCACTCTAAGAAGAAGCTACTTGGAAAATTGTTAAGAATAATAGGATTAGTCTTATTTTCATTTAATTTGGAGTGAAATTACCTACTCAGCTATGTTTTAAGTCAGGGTTGTCATGACTACAGTAGAGGCAGCCTACATGCAGCAAATGATGTCATGTGCCCAAATTATCTGTATATTAAATGCAGAGTGGGTTAGCAATTAAAACCTCATCGAATATATGTATATCAGGTGAGACTTTTTTTTACATTACATGTCTGATTCTAATTTTATACAGGTTGGTTTCTATCAATACTCAACTTTAACAGAGACCTGCCATTTCTAGTTCACTTTGTAGCATGTTCTAGCAATTTTGATTTTTTTTTTGCAATTAAAATTAACGTGTAGCAGTGAAGCTACCCCATTTTTATTTGTATTTTTTTACTAAAATGATTTGATGGTGGAGGCTATAACTTGTAACTATAAAAATTCAAGAAGAAAGAAAATTTATTTGATTTCAGCATTGATCTACTATGGCTTCTAAATTAAGACATGATGGTTAAAGGGACTAGGATGATATAGTGTCAGCAGGAAACAACTGGAGGAGACTTTCCTGTTTTTAGAATATGTGCTTACATAGTAAGGATCATTTTATCTATCCCTTCCTATGACAGGGAGTGTGAGGGAGATAGAGAAGGAAAGGAAGCCAAGAAAAATAAATGCACTTCAAATGTGTCCTGAGACAAATGTCAGTGGGTCCATTTCCTCACTTCCGTGATGGAGCCTCAGTCCATCAAGGCAGAGCCCAGGAGCCTAAGCGTGCCTGTCAAGGCAGCTGATAGCTGGTCCTGCTCCCCTTCTCCTTCCTTCTCTCATGTCAGCTCAGCCTCCTCTTACAGCTTTGCCTGACAACCCAACCCTGCCCTCACAATCCATGTGTTTGCATCCCTCATACATTTGTTCAGCTACGTGCCTTCATGTGGAGTTCCCCAATGTCCAATTAATGTCGGTTAGATTATCCTAATTCTTTAAAGGACATACAGTAGGGATGGAAGAACACGCCACGAATAACACAAGTGGAACAAACAGGTTGTATAATTTCCCTCTCTGGAAAACTTCAGCCATAATAAATGCAAGAATACTTCTTGCTGATCTGAGTAAGACCTGCCTTACTACCTTACGAGAAAATCGGTGACTTTATGACTTTTTAAGGCTTACATTTTACTTTTCATGAACCAGCATAACTTCATCCCTTTGCCTATCTGACCCAGACAGGATTACACTTGAGGAGACATCGTTTTGTAACTGCACTTTATTTTGTTCCCATTAACCTGGCACAATTTCACTATTAAATCAATCTAATCAGGGACTTGCTGAACCCAAAACAAAACTTCAAAGAAACTGGTGAAGCTGAGTGAGTGTCAAAGAACCCTTGACGGATCAATTAAAGGCTCCAGTGTTTACCCAACATGTCACTTAATTGATAATTGACTTGGTATACATTTAATTTCTAATGAGGACGGATTGTAGAGGCACTCGGTAACAGACTTCCTGAAATCAATCCTTCTCTCGCCTGCCGCACAATAAAAGTATGCACAGTTCCTTCCCTCCTGATATTATTTTTAACTGCTTATTTAGAATTCATCTCTCAGAAAATTTGCAAAATTATCACAGAGCTGCTGCCTACCCTAAACCTAACTTCCTCTCATGTTATCATCTTATGGAATCATAGCATGATTATTGAAACCAAGAAATTAACATTGACACAATGCTATGAATTCATTTGCAGCCCTTATTTGAATTCTTTTGGCTCTTGTAATTATGTCTTTTCTGTTTCAACACTTGACCCAGAACACACATACCATTTAGTTATGTCTCCTTGGCTCCCTCTGGCCTGTGACTGTTTTTTATCTTTCTTTGTGTCTATGACCTTGACCTTCCTCATATTCACAACTGAATCTTTGGGGAAAAAATGGTTTTGGAAAACAACGACGTTATTTAAGAGTATTGAGGAGATCACGTAGCAGTGCCCCCGTATGACTAAGTAAAATTGCTGAGTTTGTTTCTTTTATATTTTTCAATTGAAATTTCATTCTGGTAATTATATTCCACAAACCTATTGTGATGTATGTACTTCAATAATTTTTATCGAAGCAAACATTACATAAACAAGAAGTAAATATGCTTTATCTATACATGTGTATTTATGTGTGTGAATTTCTGCTTTTCTTAAATTTCTACATACCAAATGAAGATCTAAGGACACAATTAAGTTAATATTATTGTACCTGTTTTTATTTCTTTTTCCTTTTTTTTTTTAATTGAATTAGAGTTTCACTCTGTTGCCCATGCTAGAATGTAGTGGCATGCTCATGGTCACCGCAGCCTCGACCTGCTGGGCATAGGCGATTCTTCTGCCTCAGCCTTCCAAGTAGCAGGAACTACAGGCATGTGCTACCATGCCTGGCTTATTTTTTTATTTATTGTAGAGACGAGGTCTCACTAAGTTGCCCAGACTGGTCTCGAAACCCCGGGCTCAGGCAATCCTCTAGCCTCAGCTTTCCAAAGTGCTGGGATTACAGGCTGAGTCACTGCACCTGGCCATAGCTGTTTTTCTAAACCTCTTTTTTCATTAAAATAACTTTCTAAAAAATTATTTGAATAATGCATTTTTCTAAAAATTACATAAATAATAACATCTATTGAAGATTTGCTATGTGCAAGGCAATGTGAACAATAGCCACTACTGCTACTTGGAGATACTTTTATCCTTCTTTTACTGATGAGAAAAAAGGTCTTCAAAGAGGTTAAATATCGAACCACACAGCCAGCAAGCAGCAGAGTGGAGATGTGAACAGAGACAACCCTGAGCTATATTTTCTCCTTTATTTAAAGAAGTCGAGATCATATTTCTGCACTGATTTTAAAGCAGGAAGATAATAGCAGCCCACTTATACTCCAGTATCATGTTGGAGTCTCTTCATCTGTTTCAAGTCTCAGTGCACACCAAGGAGAAACCCCGGCCTCTTCAAATGTAGGTCTAGCTCTGTCATTCAGTGGTGGTGTCACCAGGAAATACTTCTATATCCTTCTTTTCAGTGACAATAACTATAGAGCCATGTAATAATCTTAACACATATATCTGTTATGCACACTTTAGGCATAAATATGATAGGAGGCTTTATCAGGCTTCAAAAATGGCATAGGTAACAAGGCTGATGCTATCATGTGTCTATCGTGTGACCTTTTGAAAAGTCAGGGTAGCAAATACAGCTCTGATGCACTTAAGTTGTAAATGAATGGGGACAATAATAGCCAGCCCAAGATTACTCTCAAGCTTTGCTACCTCTATCTTGTAACTCAATGGGCACATAAAGCCAAATGTCTCCAATAACAGTTAATTCTAAAGAGTGGAGAATGTCTAACTCAATCAGTGACTTTCTTCAACATTCATTCTTCAAGTGATGTTTAGTTTCACCTAGGCAGATTGGGCACCTTCTCCACAACACCAATAGTGGAGCAAATTTCCAGTCTTCTACACTTACATGGACAGCTGGCCAGGGAACACTTTCCCAGGATAATTTGGAATTTCCAGGTGGAATTTCCTGCCCGCACCCCTTCTTCCTCATGAAAGGGATGGATCCAGCTGTAAATAACAGATGATATTTGGGTCTGATAATCTTTTGCACCATTTTATTGCCTAGAATTAAGCCTAGATTTCATATTTACAAATCTTTAAAATACCATTCTAGCTGTTCATCTTATATAGCTTTCATTTTGGGTTAAGCCAATATCATAATTTCAGGAAGAAATATAAAGAGTAAACATATATATCTATAAATATATATTTGAAATACTAAAAACTTGAAAAATGCATTAAATACTTAATATGCTTATATAAATTATAATAATTATCCTATGATATTAATATATTTAATATTTACACTAAAGTATAAATATTTGAAATATAGGAGACCAATATAACTTATTAGATGGTGGATCAATTGCAATATTTTACCGTAGAAGTCTATAAAAATGACATGAGTAAGGGGTAACATACAGGCAAATAATAAGACTTTTCTGGTTACTCAAGATGGGATCTATGGGAAAGATAATTATCCCAGGAGAGAATCTCATGATCTTCATTTGTACGACCCTTATATCAGATACAGAAATTACAGTTCCGATACAATATTTATTTTGTCATGTGAAATTCCTGCCATTTAAACTCGATTGGCTGAAAAATACATTTCCTTAAATTACTTAAGTTGCAGGCAATCGAAAAAAAATCCTTTTGAATGTATTGGAATTTATTTTACAAACTATGAAATACCTTTTTTTGTAATTGCAATTCTCTCTTTTCTTATGTGGTCCTTCAGGAAACAATGGAAAAAAGTGTAATTAAATTAATGCTGTTAAATAAATTTTGTGTTTAAAAACACACTGTTTTATCAAGGGGAGGTGGTGCCAACTCTGATTTATTCATTCTCGAATAATGGTTGCTTATTCTCATTTATTCCTGAAATCAGCCAATTTACACATCATGGTGATTCAATTGTACATTTTGATATCTTCATTTAAAGTTTCTTTCAAAGCCATGAATATCTAATTTTTCTCTTTCTTCTGAAAGTTTGCACAATTTCATGGAGGACTGGTTAGGAGAATAAGGTAATTTCGTGCAATCCAATACTCGTCCAACAAATGTGACATTTTATTGCTTGGGTTCCTTCTTGTGGGCATATGCCATGCTATCCTGACAAGTCCTTTAAAGAATCAGTGACCTAGAACGTTAACATTTCCCTCTCTTTGACTTTAATAAATAACAGTATTTAAGATATTCTGAGTTGAATCCCTTTTGAGAATTATAGTATCATTTCTTAATAAATGTAAATATTATAAAGGATCTTAATTTTGTGAAGTATAAATTGTAGAATAGATAGCACCTGAGAAATCTCCTAAGGCAATTTCACTGTTGTTTGGATTAGAAATCTGCATCCAAGATATATCAAGTACCTGATTTTATCCCACCATATGCTATTAGTTGTCTAGGAGAGAACCAGGTTTTCTGTCTCTGTTCCCAGAACTGTTTTCACCATGCTGGGAAGCCACTCTCACCTGGTTTCAAGAGTGGTGAGCAGTGCCCTCTCTTGTGTCTCTTGTCTTTCCATCATCAGGCAGTAAATCGCAATAGCTAAGCCAAGACTGCTGACTCAGACTTTGGGATGAATCAGACTTAGTTCTAGCCTCAGTCTTGAGGCTTCTGAGCTTGCTGGCGGAGGTCAGGTTTGCTTTCAAAGTCCCAGATCCCTGTCTATCAAATGGAAGTGATCACGGCATCTCTTGGAGAGCTGCTAAATGGAGCAGCTGAGCAGATGTGCGGAAGTCCTAGCACAAAGCCTGCAAAACTCAGCCATGTCTCTAACGAGCTGTGTAGTGAAGGCTCTAGGAAACAGGGTCATAGAGAGTTCAGATTTGTGCCCTAGAATAAAAGAGCAATCTTTTGAAGTAAAATCTGATTTTTAAGTAGTTTAAATCGGTGTTTAGCTTTAAAAGTCTATGCTCAGTCCATAACCTTCACCTTTTTAAATGATTTATTGCAGAATATTTCATGTATGTACCTTTAGGTTAGTTTGAGTGGGGAATGAGCAGTCTCTGTTTTTCACACAGGGATTTACAAAATATATGTTAGATAATCAAATACACTCATATTTGTTTAAAAATTGGAACACATAAATGTATTAATATTGAAAGCAAGTGTCACGTCTAAATCAATTTCTTTACTTTTTATTTTATTTTTTAGCATTTTGAATTATAAAATAATTGTTACTTCTATGTTGAATTTTCAAAACATGTATCTTATCCTGGCTATGGACTCATGTATCCACAGTAGTTGGTAATTTTTAAACAATATCACTTTAAAAGAAAAGTTCATAAAAAAAAGTTAGAACCTAAATGTTGACCCTAGTTTGTTTGCTTGTTTTTGGAAACACGATTGATCAAATCAATGTTTTTAAGTATTCAGTGATATTCCCACATGCCATTCAATTTTGTGAATGAAAATGAAAATGCAACACAGGGTCAGACCATTTGTACCACTTAGCAAAAAGGAAATGTGAGAACAGTATAATCTAGACAGAAGTGTTTATGCATCTATTCAGCATTCTTCTTCAATGCTGAATATGTGTAGGACTCACTGGAGAGCTTCTTAAAATGCTGACTGTGATCCATCAGCTCTGGAATGGGTCCTGAGAATCTGTTTCTGACAAACATCCAGCCTAGGTGAACTCTGCTGGTCTTTGGGCCAGACTTTGTATAGTGGGCCACCTTGAGTATCTGTGGGTAGTGGGCATATTTGACAACAGAACTAAAATTATTATTTATAATAGTTAATTTCAAGTTTTCTTGACATGGTGCAGATACCACCCTGACCTGAGCCCTGTCTATAGTGAAGTTTCATTTTGTACTTTATGCTGATAGTGACCCAATTCCCATTTGCAGTTTCTGCTTTCTAAGCTCCTGATCCATTTTCTCTGTTTAGGAAGTCTCTCTATTACTTTATCAGCAAAGTCTCATCCTTTAGAGTTCTCTCTCCAATGAGCACCAGCCTCAGAGTGAGAGGGATGATGAGTTAAAAAGTGTGTTTCTTCCCTTTGTGGCTGGATTATTTGGGTAGGTAATTCAAATTCCTAGAGTTTGGTTTCCTAATTGCAAAATGAGGCTAATGATGCTCATCTTACTCAATGAAGATTAAAATGTAGGTCAGAAACCTACCATCATGTTAGGTATCAATGAGCTGTATTTATTAGATATTAATATGTCAGGTATGAAAAGTCACAAATCAGCAATACAGGCACAAAGGTGCTATCAGAGTTGAAGGGAGAGGTAAATAATTCCTCAGTGAGGTAACCACAGAATAATTTACAGAAAAATTGGGATTTGAATAGTCCCTGAGAATGGAAAGCATGTAGATAGGAAAGAATGTGTATGGAGATTTTAGGCGTGGCATGTGTAACATAAAAAGTGCAGCATGGGAGAACTCAATGGTGATTCCAGTCATAGGAGAGAAAGCAGTCCAGTGTTTCAACGGAGAAATAGAAATTACTTAAACTTTTTTTTTTTTAATTGGAGTCTCACTCCATCGCCCAGGCTGGAGTGCAGTGACATGCTCACGGCCACTCCAGCATCAACCTGCCGGGCTCAGGCGATCCTTCCACCTCAGCCTTCCAAATAGTAAAAACTACAGGTGCACGCTACTGCACCCAGTTATTTTTTTAATTTATTGTAGAGATACGGTCTTGCCAAGCCAGGCTGTTCTTGAACCCGTGGCCTCAGGTAATCCCCTCACTTCAGCTACTTAAACATTTTAAAGGCAGGCCCTTGAGTGCAACGCAAACAAAATACCTTTTCTTTGCCAAAATGTGCATTTTGTTTTTTATATCTCTTTGTATCAGGAACACAGTGCTTCAGGAAAATTAAGACTTTGGTAAGTTGGACAGATAGGGAAAAAATCAACAATTTCAAATTTGAAAGGGTAGGACATCTACAAATTATAAGGGACTGATGATCACAGGAAGAGAAAAGGATGGTGCTACTGGGAGCTGGAAGAGCCACATGGCCAAAGGGCCATGACCTTAAACTGGGAGTGAATTAAACATTCTGATGTCCAGGACCCAGGGGAGGAAAGGTTAATTGGAAATGTCTGGGTGTTCTCAGGGATCTACATTTTCATCAACACCCTAGAAGAATTGTATCTGAGCTTTTACAAACATAGGGGAGGATTATAGAGAGAAAGTAAATGTTCTCAGTTGGAAGAGGGAGGTTAGGAAACTTGTTTCCCTTCCTCAAGTCAGTCTCTCTTCTGTACCATCATAGAGCACAGTGGTGGTTTAAAGTGTAAGGGCTCTTTGGAGACCCTGTAAGATGGTGGCTCTCAAATGACCAAAGGATCCTGTTCATTTGAACCTGTAGCTCCCAGATGTGAGATCCTTGATTTTAGGGTGGAACCTGGCAGAAAAAAAAAGATAATAATCAGGGCTTTGAGATTGAAAAAAGCTGGGGGTTGAGGAGTATCTGGCTTAACCTGAAGTTAGAAGATAGTAAGAGAAACTTTTAGGCTAGAGTTAGAAAACAAACAAACAACAACAACAACAACAACAAAACTTCCAGTATATGAAAATGGTTTGAAATGTTCAAAGCAAGAGAACATGATGAATTGGAAAAAGAAAAAATATCTTCTGGTCAGACAGACCCAGGGTAAACTCTCAGCGTTCATAAAGTTACTTACTTCTCAGAGGCTGTAATGAAGATTCTAATATCATCAACCTAGGAGGGCACCTGTGAGTACTTCAGATAGTTACATAAACAGCCACTCATACTAGAAGGTGGAGACCCTTCAATAAAGTATTAGTTGAAAGGAGAGCAATCAAGGAAGTAGAGTTATGTCTACATGTTCTTTATTAAAACGTTGTAATGACAATTTTTAAGCAATATTCTTTTCAAAAGTGTGTATATGCACATATGTGTGCACATGTGTGTATGCGACTAAACAAGAGGGTGTGGACTTATTTACCTTCTATTAAAAAAAGAAAACAAAACAGTGCAATATGTCAACCTAATAAATGGAAGCAGATATCTGATTTAAAAATAATTTATTCTCAGCGAATGTGCCTTTACATGGTGGGGGAATTTTCTAAAGCACAAAATAGGGTTTTAATTTATAATCCATCGTTGCTTCCTAGGTACCTTCTAATTTACCACAAACTGTGGGAAGGGACACGGAAGGCTCTGTTTGCATCCATCATACCTTATCCTGAAGTTCAGGATCTACAGTGTAATTTTTCATGACAAGTCCCCCCTAAGTCTCATAAAAGCTACAGTGTTTTGAAAGCTAAGAACATGAACACAGCAATAAAAATGTGGTCAGAGACACTCTATGGGATCAGAGATTTTTCTTGTATCAGAGTAATCCATGTCTCCCAAGTCTTTACAAATTCAAATTTGCATTATATTTAAAGGCTTATAATGAATGGCACTAAAGCCTGAAATAAAATATTTACTAGACATTGATTCAAGCTGTCCATTCCTTTCTGACTTTTGTCTTGTTCTTCTTTCTCTCTCGTTCCCTCTAGTTCTTTTTGTATGTGTGATCCCCCTGCACACACAAACACATACTTACACATACACACACAAATATATATGCATATAATATAGACACTGAGGCATAATTTTGTTTTTTTAAAAAAATCTTGGCAATTTGCTCAAACCAAACCACTATCTATATTTTTTCTTATGTTAACTGAAAAATCAAAATGTTGTACTGGACTATATTTTAAATTAATGTACCAAGCCATATATCAATGTGTTCTTTACCCAGGCTTATCATCTCAGAACCAAAGATACTGACAGCGTTGGAATTTAAAATTGTGAATAGGAAAACAACTGCATGTCTGTAGTCAGCATTTTCTTTTTGCAATGGATCAAAATTTGGCTCAGTAAACTGGGTGCCCATGTGACATTTTAGTGGGAATGTCAATGTGACATTTGAAGTCAAGCTTGCCACTGGCTTTGCAGGAAAGCTTCACTACACACGTGGTATGGTGCAAGTGCAGTTGATAGGTCCCTGACCTGAATTTTCTGGGACTGTTCTGTGCTCTGGATCTGTGAGTGACGGCCCCATAAGACAATGCCAAAACTAGGGGAAAGGGTGACCCTAAGAAACAGTGGCCCGTAATCTAAGAACTTGTCATTAAAAAAAAAACAACAAAAAACCCTGCACGATCTCTACCATGATGCATGTGGACTGCAGTTTGAAAAATATAGTTTGATGAATGGAGTCACGAAAAAGAAAAGAAAAGAAAAAAAGAGAAAAATACACAGAGAGAAAGAAGTTAAAAACAGAAACTGACTCTCCTCGCCAGGGTGCTGGAACTGTGCCTGCAGGCAGTTTTTTTCCCTCAGGTCTCTTAAGTCTGTTTTCCTGGCAAATTAATGCCTACACAGGTGAATTCCAGGTCACTTTAGATGTGGAGGAGACCACAAAGATTTGAGACCATTTTCACTGCTGGAGATTCCAGGGGAGTGAGGCCAGTCAACTGGGATTGGATCCTGGCCCCACGATTCATCACCCTGTGACTTCTTGGGCCACAAGCTCCTGGAGCCCTTCCTTATCTGCAAAGTGGACACAACAATATCTATTTTTCAGATTTGTCATGCTGATAAAAGCAGGAAAGGCTAGTCACCTGGCTTTTTCTGGCAGTCATCATCCCCTCAGAACCTCCCCCTCCTTCTTTTCCTCTTTCTCTCTCTCTCTCTGTGTCTTCATCAGCAGCTCCTGCCTCCTTCAGCTTCTTTCAGATGCCAATTGTCTTCCTTCCATCTCCTGATCTTCTGAGATGTCCCAGTGCACTATTCTGTTCTGAGATCTGGCCTCTCTTGCCCATAAAATTTAATGTTTTTTTTTTTTTTTTCAACAGTACTTCTTAATACTAGTGAACTTCTAAATAGATATAACAGAACTAAATAGTAAGCAAATAGTTTGCAGTGAGTCCGTTTCTGCTCTTTACAGAGTATTTAATAATAGTAGTCATAATAATGAGAGTTAAGATCTGTATGTTGATTCTATGACTATTGTGCTTTCCATATATTAGCTCATTCAATTACACCAACAACCCTGAAGATCTATACAATTATCGTTCCCATGTTGCAGACAAGAATACCAAACTGCAAACAGATTGTGTAGATGTATCAGCAGCACACGGCATATGAATGCAGACCAGGATTTTAATCTGAGTACTTTTAGGTCAGATTGTGGTTAACTCTAACTAGTTTTTTTTTTTTTTTTTCATTAATCGGTATTTTTTATTATGGTTTTGTGGGGTACAGTTAAGGGTTAGGTGTGCAATGACGTTTCATTCAGGCACCCTGTAGATAAGAAGTATTTTCCCATCCCCCGACAGATATTTGCTACTGTTAATCCCATCCCCCTTCCCCCCATAGTTTCCCAGTACCATCAGTCATTTTCTTATAGTATTGCATTGGATGTTCAAGGTCCATTATATGAGTGAGGACATGTGATATTCAAATTTTTGTTTTTGTGAGAGGTCACTCAGTATTATAGACTCTAGTTCCATCCAGGTTGCAGCGAAATTCATGATTTTGTTCTTTTTTATGGCTGCGTAGTATTCCATCGTGTATATGTACCACATTTTTTTAATCCAGTCCTCTTTTGATGGGCAGCATGGTTGTTTCCAGGTTCTTGCTATTGTGAACAATGCTGCGATAAACATACGTGTGCAGGTATCTTTTTTATAGAGTGATTTGTGTTCTTCGGGGTATATTCCCAGTAGGGGGATTGCAGGGTCATATGGAAGGTCAATTTTTAGAGCTTTTAGGAATCGCCACACTGCTTTCCACAGAGGTTGCACTAGTTTGGTGCTGGGAAAATTGGCTGACCACATGCAGAAGATTGAAACAGGACCCCTATCTATCCCCATGCACAAAGGTTAACTCCAAATGGATCAGAGACCTAAATGTAAAACCTCAAACCATAAGAACCTTAGAAAAGGAAGGAAATACTCTCATGGAAATCAGAACTGGCATCCAATTCCCGTACAAAACCTGAAACCCACAGGACTTAAAAGAGAAGATAGACAAATGGGACCTTATTAAACTGACAAGCTTCTGCAAAGCCAAAGAAACCATCAAGAGAGCAGGGAGACAGCCTACAGACTGGGAAAAAGTATTTGCCAACTCTAACTAGTTTTATATTAAAGAATGAATCGCCAATAAAACAGAAGTATCCTTTGTTGCAATTGCATATTTTCCTGCACTGAAAAATGAAGCTCTACTGATTCCCTCTGCCCTTAACTTTGGGAAGTGCATGACCTGTAGGATCAGAGGTTCTTCAAAGCATGTTTATTGAATGTAAGACTGAATGAATGAGCTGCAAAGGAGTTGTTCTCTGGGGTACTATTAGAATCAAGGAAATACATTATGACAAGAAAGATAATTAACAGGTAATTTGAGTAGGATATGACTGCCCTAATTGATCAAACTTTTAATGGAAAGCTAGAATTGTGTGTGGTTAAAAGACACTGTTAGAAGACTTAGGTCGCTACATTGCATTTTCTTTACCAGAGAAAACTATCTGGATTCCCTCTTCTTGCAGGAGGTTGTGCATCAAGCATAACTTTCACAAACATTTTCTATCTGGAGGACTCCTGACATTTGAGCATGTGTTATGCAAATAGAAAGTTATTAGAAGGAATGAGAAGTATGGGTATTTTGGCTGTGGTAATGTCACAATTCACACATAACCGTTGAACACTGAGGGGCCCCTGGGTGCAGGTACTCATATGAACTAAGATGTGTGGAGGTCCCCTTTTTGTGGGCAAACCACTGAAAGGATGTTTTAGAGCAAATGTGAGGTTTTCAGCTGGAAAAAGACACTGTCCCCTTTTACTCCCAACTTGAAAGGATTTGCAGGGTAAGTACCTATGAGGGTGTGGGCTCAACAATGGCCATGGACTGTGTGGTCAAGGATTGTGGCTCTCCAGGCCAGGTGAGAATCTTGCCTAGATGAGGAAGTTGAAATTCGGAAGATCCTTGTTACACAATTATTCTGGAGAAAAACATAGGAGGAATAAAAGATACTGAATTCTCCAGATTTTCAAAACAATAGATAGAAACCCTGGTGTGTTTTCATTTGCTAAATAAAAACACATAATGGAGCAGGAATAAGGCATTTGTGGGGCAGAAGAAACAAAATAAATTAGCTAAAGGCAGAGAATACTAAAAATCGCAAATTTGAGTGGAAAACTAAAGAGAGAGATTACAAATCTAAATGGTATAGTCAACATAGAAGCAGAGACAAGTAGAGTCAACTGTCAGAAAGTTAGGCAAAAAATGTCTTTACAAAGGTATAACATGTGAAGATTTCCTTGATCATATATTGCTAGGACTAAATCAACATGTAAAACCCCACGCTAAGTCTGAAATTCAGAAATATTTTGCAACCACTTCCTAATACATATTAATTATAGTGTGACAATGATAACATTAATATATACTCAGGTGCAACGCATATTCACTTTTCCCTCACTGATTAAGTTGCCACCTATGCCAATGGTTGATAATATAAGGCATAGTTCATATGATTGTGAAAGGTGTCGAGTTAAATTGTATCTCAGAAAATGCTTTCTTAATGGTAAAGCACTATACAATGATGATATCAATTTTCTAGAATTCAGAGTAAAGTGTTCACTTGGGAATACAAGATATTATTTTGGTGAGCTTGTTTTGCTAAAATAATAGAGACAATTTCATAGGCATATATAGTTTGAAGTACTTGCGAGGGATTCGCCCCCGTTTTTGATATTTGGGCTCTGGCAGTATAGACTGAGTCTACAGGGCACATTATTGGAGGTAAATGGTCATTTTGTAGCATGCCTTTCTGTTTACTAGGTTTATCTGTGGCTCCCTGCAATATGAACAGCCCTGAACATTTAGACAGCTTTCCACACTGCCTTCATCTACTTGGATTGCTATGACAAATATCATGGACTCGTGGCTTAAATAACAGACATTTATTTCCCCCACTTGGGAGGCTGGAAATACAAGATCAAGGATCTGGCAGATTCAGTCCCGGGTGAGAGCCTCCTCCCGGTCCATAGAGGTCACCTTCTCACCCTGTCTTCAGAAGATGGAGCGAGAGCTCTGGGATTTCTTTCTCCTTATATAATCCCAGCATGAGGGCCTCACCCTCAAGACATCATCTTACCTTAATTATCTCCCAAAGAGTGGCGCTCTTAAGAGCAACACTTCAGGAGTTACAGCTACAATGTATGAACTTCAGAGAAACACAAACATCCAGGCCTAAAGACACACCTACCCTGTGAGTTCAGAGCAGATGTCTTAACTGCTTCTCCTGTTCTCACTCCACACAGCCCCTTAAGCTCCACTGGTGTCTCCTTCCTCTCTCATGAGTCATCCTATCATACCTCCTAATAGCAGTCAAAATCACATGATACCTGCCTGGCACCTCCGATACCACATACAGAACGAATTAGAACACCCTGCCATCTGCTTCCAAAAAAGAAGATGCCCTGAATTTCCTGGCCTAAGACTTCCTATAAATTATTCAGATTTCACAGTACCTGTGTCTGAATGTGCTTAAATCTGCCCAGTGTTATGAAATGGGCAAGGGACTGAGGTCCCACATTCAACTGTGTGAGATAGCGTCAGCTAACTCCACTGGCCTCTGTTCAGATACCGCTGTGCACATCTGGAGGGGTTTCTTGTGGCCCACGTGTTGCATAATTTCTTTTTATCCTCTTTTCCTCTCGTTTTCTAATTGTTGTAAAATGCAAGCTTCTAGGAGGCAGTTTAAAAGCAGTGGAACCTGTGGCTAGCAATCAAGTGCATATTATGACATTAATTTCCTCTCCGCTCACTGTTCTCGTATTGTGTTCCTTTCATTAACACTAATGGGAGCACTGGGAAGGGACCGGGAGGAGACAAGACCTCAGTAAATTAAGGATGCCTCCAGAATGGGAAGCTGCTTTCCCTTAAAAGCATTAGCCCCACAACGCACGGATGTAATGTGCTTGGGATACATCTTTTACACCAATATCAGAGTGTGCAATTAGTGATAATTAGCGCCCAGCTGGACGAGAGTCATTTCAACACCACTGTGAGGAGGGTGAGAGATACCAACTGACGACACTTTTTATTCCAATTGCTTCCCCACAAATATCCCCCCGTTTATTCATTAGGCCCTAGGAGGATCTGAATTTTTCAAACCCTTTGCCAGATTCACATGTGTGTGTTCCAGGCTGCATTTTAGAGTGTAGTGAAATATTTAAACTTACACATTCGTGAGTTTCTTACAATGATGCCTTTATGGATAGGTTGGTTCCAAAAGTGTAAATAGAAAGACTATAAGTTGAATAAATCTATGAATTATGATTATTTTGAATATGAGTTGTACAAAGTATATGTGCTTATAAAACAAAAACACTGAAAGAAAGAGAGCCATGTGAAGACAATTGTTTTCATGGAGGTTTTACAGTTACAATGTTGATTGAGGCATCTATGTAGGCTTGTGGGGTCTAGGCCCTGGGCATCCCAGAATACAGCACCAGACCCTCTGATAATGAGTCCTTACAGGAGACCTGTAGACTGGTAGTTTCCTCATTGAAGAGGGAGCTTCTCTTGAGGGCAGGGCTTGCTGTTCATTGTGCTAGCCTCATGAGAGATTTTCAGCAAATGTTCAGTTAATTCGATGACAGAGTTGACTGGCATAAAAAAATTAAAATTTACGACCACTTAATCTTGCACTTGCTACAATATAATTTGCTACGTGGGGAAGCTATGAGATGGACAAGGAAAAGGAAGGAAGAAGTAGACATCCACAGGGGCCAAAATGAAACTGGAGAACTGTTACCATCCTTTGGTTGATTAAATTTATTCTCAATCTCTTTTCACAAATCTTTTCTGGGGACATGCCGAAAACCTACAGAATAATATAAGAAAACAGTAAATGAAAACCAGGAGGAATACATTAATTAACCATAAATGGAGATTAACAGAACTGTGGAGACCAAAATTAATATTTAATTTCCAGGCATCTATGGCAAAAAGTGAAAGTTGGCAATTTGCCACTTTCTCATTAGCAGAAAAGAGAAGTTTCCAAATTTCTCTCAAGAGTCTCAAAGCTTTTCTTAGTGCTAAATTTTACAAATAAAATTTAACCTGGGCTTTATACAGGAGTTACGGAGTAATAAAAATGTTTGATACTCTGAACAGCACAATGCAAAACTGTGAAAGTAAAATACCTGGGAGTTTTCCTCAAGGTAATTTTTAAAGTCAAGTTTATGCCATCTAAAACAATTCAGGGAAGATGTAAGAAACATAAACAATAACAAAAACAAAATCTTTATACATTTATTTTTCAACACAACTTATTTAGTGACTTCTATATTAGGTGACTGTGAAAAGTAGGGTAGGATACCCAGAAAGGAATAAGATAGGATCTGACTTCAAGAAACGCACAATCTAGTTGGATCTTTGTGTAGGAAAGACATTATAACAGATGGAATATAACAAGTAGCATAAGAAATACAGCGCCTATTAACTGGTTATAGCCTCGGAGAAATTAAAAGACCACCTCAGCCCCAGAGTTAGGGAAATATTAATTACTTAAGTTTCATTTGACTATTTTGTAATGCAGAAATTAGGATGAAAGGAAGAAACAAAAATCTAAATTTACAAAAATGGAAGAAAAACATTTGAAATCATCTCTAACCCATCTTTCACATACCGCCTCACACTCAGGCCTATTATGCTGCTTCAAACATTGGTGATTAGTCTGGGCAGTATATAAAATATTAGACCAAGGAATATCATCATTATCTTGCTGAATGTGAACAACTTTCATACTGGTATCATAGAATGTTTACCTGTATTGGAAAGTTTGTTTCGATCCAGTTGTGGTATGAATTGCCCAGATAGAGCAACCACGTGCTTACAGTGTAGATAGTCCTGATGCCAACAGTTATATCAGCTGCTGCCCTGTTTGAGAAAGGACTTTCTTGATTAATATGATCATCAATTTAAATAATATGAAACTGAATATGTTTTTGTGTGTCAGTTTCCTTTGAAGGTTAGGAGTTTAAGTTGTATATGCCACTCTTTTGTGAGGCCATATTCCACTTTTCAGTAAGCTTTATTTTGAGGTATAAAGTCAGGTTGGTCGTATAAAGTGGATACTGTAAGCCAAACAATCAGTTAGTAACACTTTAATCTTGATTATATAACTTTCAACATAATTCATAGAATTGGTAATTGTTATTCCCTAATAATATTTGGTGTTAGCCTCAAACGAGGCTCTAAAAGTAAAACTATTTTTTAAAACATGATATAAACATCTTTTTAAAAAGTTTTCTTTAGTGCTGCAAAGAGTAAGAGTTTCAAAGTCACAAAAACTTGGGACAAATTCCTAGTTTTATCACTTAGGCAAGGAATTTAATGTAGCTGAAATTAATTCCATTTTCTTCTCTGCCTGGGGAGATTATCCACTTAGGCCAAGTTCATTTAGCAGTTTATTTCATTTTGATTTTTTACCCACTTTATTTAGGCTTTGTTCTTTGACCTTGCCTTCATAAAGTCTATATGTCTACAAACACATAAATAAGCGAATATCTACACATTATGGTGAAAGCCATGACCGAAGTAGGGTGCATCAAAAGCTAATAGAAAGGAAGTGTTTCAAGTAATAAGAAAAACATGGGATTTGGGGAAAGACACCAGTGAAGCAGGGAGAGATGAGAAGGTAGCCCAATTATGAGCCCCATCAAAGGAAGTAGTTAAAATGCTCAAGGTATACCCTCCTCTAAGCTGGAGAAAGAACAGGAACTGTTACGTATTTAAAACCATCAGAAGTGAGTATTGGAATAGTTGAGTAGTTATTTTATTTTATTTTATTTTATTTTATTTTATTTTATTTTATTTTATTTGAGTTGGCGTCTCACTCTGTCGCCCAGACTGGAGTGCAGTGGCCACTCCCGGCCACCTCAGCCTCACCTGCTGGGCTCTGGCGATCCTTTCGCCTCAGCCTTCCGAGTAGCCAGAATTACAGGCATGCACTACCACACCTGGCTGATTTTTTGATTTATTGTAGAGATGAGGTCTCACTGTCCAGGCGGGTCTCGAACCCGTGGGCTCAGGCAATCCACTCACCTCAGCCTCCCAAAGGCACACTATTACAGGCTGAGCCACTGAGCCCGGCTGAATAGTTATTTTAGAACATTTGTTCTGAGCAGTGTTGTTGACCTCCACACAGGCCCAAGTGCTGACCCAGTAGCCACTAGTGATATAGCCACAGCCAGTTCACTGGGCATCCCTATCCACATTCGCCTTAGGTATAACAATGAAAAAAACAATAGTATCCACCTGCATGGGCATTAATAGAATGTAAGCCCAACACTCCTTTTTTGGAAAGGGTATCTTAATGCTCCCCATGTTTGAAGGTTTACAATTATAAGACACCAACATTAAATACACAGTTTGACCATAGTTGAATGGACCAAAGCTTTACACATGATCTAAAGTGCAATTTTATAAAATGTAGAAGAAGAAAAACACAACCTTACATAAGTTCTATCAGGTACATATTTTAAGAGTTGTTGAGTCAAAGAATCCATGCAAAATAGAATAACAAATGCATATATGCTTGTGTGTGGGCAGGCATACAAACATATGATAACTTGACTTCATAATGTGTAATATATAAAGGTACTATACAATATCTTTGCTCATCAAAGCATTTCAATGAAAACACAGTTATGTACAATATTTATCAAATTGAGTTTTATTTCTAATGAGTCTATTGAAAGCACAAAAAGAGATGATGAACTGGACAATTCCCTATTTTTTTTTTCTTTAGAGAGTGATTTGGCAAGAATAGGAAAATTACATAATGTATTCTTACCCTAAATCTTAGTCCTAGAAATTATTCTAGGAAATTAGTCCAAATCACTAAAAAAAATCCGAGAGACAAATATATTAATCATAATGTTATAAATAGGGCAAAAATATTAAATAAAGACATGGGGGTATAAAAAGTCCATTTTTTAGAGGTTGTAGATTTGGATGTCTTAGAAACAGTCTCTCTTCAGTCCTGGATGCTGATACAACAATGTCCTGACATCCTTCTGCCAGGGCGCTTGCTGAGACTTGAGAATGCACTGCTGATATAGAGACATGCCTCTCCCACCCCAGGTACAGGAGTCCTTTTATTCTTCTAGGACCCTTGGACAGTGCAGTCAGTACAGGGGTTAAAGTCACAAGTGCATACACCAGGCAAGTGACTTTGAACAAGATCCTTCCTCTATAAAATGATGCAAATAGTAGGAACTACCACATAAGGTTCTTATGGAGATTAAACGAGTTAATCTATACAGAATCTTGGAACAGTAAATATTCAATGACATTCTCAGCCACTTTTAACTAAGGGGTCAGGGATGCACTGATGATATAATTATTGCTTATGCAAATTCCATCTTGTTTTGCTTCTCTCAATTGCTGAGATTACACTGTATTTCTCAGACTCTTAAGATACTATATTTTACTATTCAACAAATATTTATTAACTTTATTAACTATTACATGTCAGCCACTCTTCTAGACCTGGGAGACAACAGAAATGAAAAAACTTGCCCTGATGAGGATCATGTTAGTGGAATAACACACAACTTGGAAATAACCTCAGCATTGTCCTCACCACTGTAATAGTTAGCTTTCAGTTTTAGTAATTACAGAAGCATTGGCTATATAAGAAAACATATGAATTTACTCTGACAGGTAACAGTAGCCTAAGAATAGACATCTTAAAATAATTTTTAGAAATTAATTTAAATTATTGATGAAACTAGTACTCAAGTCTTTTAAAAAATAAACAGAAGTCATTTCTTATTTAAGATTTTAGGTTATGCAGCATTGCCATGGAGTTTCTACTCTAGGGAAGAGATTTTATAGATTCTTACTAGTTTCTGATAAAATAATCTAACATGTACAATATAGATTTCTATCAGTGTGTGTAGAATAAATATTTCCTCACATTCTCATATTTTTAATTTTAATAGTTGATAGATTAAATAGGAAAATAAATTCTGTCAAACTGGTGCATTCACTCATTTGCAACTAATGCAAGCAAACTTTTGTTTTCTTATTAAAATTATAAAGAACAACAATAACTGGAAAACTGTATATGAACAAAAAGTCTTTAAATAGAAATATTCAAGTATTTTTACAATAAGTGATCAAAAATGTTTTCAACAAATAGGTCATGATTTCTCCTCTTTTTCTTTAATATTCACATATAACGAAGTTAGTGCCCACCATGACCTTTAAACCAATCATCTCCTGGACATTTCCTGAATCAGAACTATTAGGCACTGCTATGAACTCACAGGTATTTTATTCAGAAGAACCATTTGTCAAAGTCACATGAGCTGTGCTGCCTCTCTCTGATAAAGGGCTCCCTATCATCTTGATGGTAGGAGAAGCTATGCCAGCTACTCCCTGTGGATGAAGAGTCTTTGTGCTACCTCATGGAGGGAGTCATTTCACTGTGATTTACTAGTGTGTTTTATAATTGAATATTCATAAGGACTGTGAATGGATACCATTTAATAGTTTAAAACAATGAACTTAGTTCATATCACAAAAAGAAATGGAATATTTCTGTTTTGCAGTCAAGGGTCACAAATACCCAAACTCAAAAAATTACATCATGTAAGTAAAGTAAAAAATAAATAAAATAGCAAAAACTGCAGTCTCTCATAAAGCTGTTTCTACATGACAATACTGAATTTTTAAAAAAGCAAATGATGTCATAGATTAATATTCAGTTATGTACTGACAGAATCATAATGGGGTGCTGAATGGTTAGCATGTGTATTGGGGTAAGGAGAGTGACTGTACTCTACGCCATGGTTCATTGGCAAGGACCCCTCCCTGCATGCCATCACTAGCAGGGGCTTTGAGTACTGTTTAGTTTTTGAAGCAAAAAAAGTAAAGTATCAAGTGGGATTCAAATGTAGAGACCTTGACACTGCTTTCTCAAAAAAGTTGTTACTAGTAATTGTTTTTTTGGTTGCTTAATTTCATCTGCCTTATGCTCAGAATACCCTCAAAGTATATTTCATAGTTATTCAATAAAGCACATGATATGTCTATTATAATAAATGTATAAAATATGTATTATAATGGTTGTTCTTCATAAACACTCCATGAGGGAGGCTTTATTCTGCATATAAAATGTACCTAAAGATGTTAAATAAAATTCTAGATTGTAAAGTTTATAGATGATCACTCTTCTCTAAGTTGAGTTTTTGCCACTTTGCTATAAAATTGTTATAAACAAATTCAAAGTATATATCTCTTTTATCAGAATTTGAATATATTCTCTTTGGAAACAAGAAAGTTATTTAATTAATGATTTTCTCAAAGTTAGTTATTCTGATTTTGGTTCTCTCCTATTGACAATCAATATATCTTACTCTGAGGAGTTGTATAACTCACATGAATGGCTATTCTTCTCTAAATTTACATTTTAAGCACGACATTCTTTGGCACAGTTTGCATGTTGCATATACTGCAAGCATGTATAGTAGTTTTCAAATCATTAAAACTAGTTTTTCTTAAAGTTAAGACAAACTTCAGTGAAGAGATATGTATTTGCCCAATAAGATTTAAAATAGTGTAAAGTATGTATTTCATTTTAAACATTGCAAATAAGCCAAGCATTAATCTTTTAGGGAGAAAATATTATAGGTTCTTAACATACATTAGCTGGAATTTGTTCTTTCTAATCAAGATAATTTCGTTGTGGTAGATAACATATGATAAATTAATTTTGAACAACTTAAGTTATTTTATCAGCTGACTTTATACGTAATTCTAATCAAATATGTTAATTGTCTCATTGTATATGCCCTATAAATAGTTGTTGATGAATGATTAAATTGCCAATACCGTTAAAGATGTGCCCAGTTTTTAAAGCAATTTAAGCAATTTTTTCACCAAATAATTATCAATGCTTACTATGATTAAGAAAACACTATTATTATTGCAAGATGGAATATATGGATTGTCACAAGTTGCGAAATAAAACATTTAAGTATTTTGAGAGAGCAAAATTATTACTATAAAACATTTTAATTTGTTTAACTACTTAATCTTTTTTCAGTCTTAACACACTTTAATAAGTTGCTATATGTATGCATTTAGGCACACACACATATATGCTAGATATATTTATATATAGACAAATATATATACAATATTTATTATTTTGAATATCCTGATCTAAAGGAAAATAAAAATATGTATTTAATTTTACCATTCTTTTGAAAACTACATATTTGATTCCACTTCTTTCAACTAATCATATAATATTTGAGGAACAAAATAAATGAAAAATCAAAGCATACTTGCTTGTAATTTAAAAGCCAAAGAAAATTATCATGTAGGATGTAACATTAAAAATATATTTTAATTTTAAAAAATCTGACTTTGGACTTTCAACTAAATGGTGTACGTGTGTGTGTGTGTGTGTGTGTGTGTGTGAATACCTGTAGACACACAAACAGGCATGTAGAAAATTATAAATTTAAAATATAAAAGGTCATGGCTGGTATCTGGGAAATAGCTACTACATTCAAATTATCGCAAACGTGTTGGCTTGGATAATATACCAATAAAATATCACTGAAATGATACAATACTTTCAATCAATCACATTCTTGTTGACCAGTGCCAATGATATTGTGATGTATTTAAGAAGTAAACAGATGATAGTCAATAACAGTGACAAGATTTTCCCCTTTTCCTTTTTTTTTTTTTCTTTTTGAGAAAGCAGGAGTTTATTAAGAAGATAGAAATCTCCCAAGAGGGAGGTGACCTCTCCCTTTAAAAAGCAAAATCCAGAATGACAAGAAAGAGTTTTGTAGTTTGTGGAAATACATTTCTACTTACACAGAAATCATTGTTTTTTGGATGTGTGCTATTTATTTAAAATAAACAAATTGAGAAATATTGCAATATTTTAAAAATAAATTAATACTTTGAGTACCCTAGTAATCTCAGAAGGGGGTCACAAAAGTAGGTAAATGTATAAAACTTACATACTCTTGAAAATATGTAGAGCAGAAAGACATTCGGTTGACATTCAAATCCCTTTACAGGTGAAAAGTTTCTAAAGGAACTTGTGCCCAAGACTCAGCCATCACTGCCACTTGCCAGGGGGTAGCTCTCAGCCGGGCGCACCTGTTGCAGCACCACTAGTGAATGTCATGGTTTGTATAATGTTTTCAGGCACAATATAGATTCATTAAAATTTTGTTTTCATAAGTTCCCACCTGCCAATAAAGTATACTTGCAGAAATTAGAGCTTCTGTAACAACAAACCAAAACATTTGTTATCGGGTGGCACTTACCAGTGATCTCACTGGTATACAATATTATAAGTGAAAAATAAATTGAAGACATAAACCAAAATAAAGTTTTTTCACTTAAGTATGATGGATAATTTTTATTGTAATTGTTTTATGTCACTAGTATCCTATTTTTGCCATTTGGTGCTTTTTGTCTATTTTCTATTTGAGTTTTTAAAAATTTTTCTTTGCTAGTTTTCAAGATGCTGAGACAAATTTCAAGTATACATGTTAGTATCCAAAAATATTTCTGAAAGATAGATTCCTAAAATTTGTGAGGACATTGAATATTTACACTTTTTAGTGTTTTTAGCTAGTGTTATGTGTTTACTCTCACAAAGTTGAACATAATTTGTTTGCAATGCCCATGACAATATTAGTTAATATCAGTTACTGTTCTTACTATTGTATGCAAAATGCCTTGAGTTAATGGCTTAGCAATACATTACAAATGAATGTCTTTTTATGAATATGAACAATGTAAGAGACCCTGTGAGCAATCTGTGGTCACATATACTTACTCAGGGAATCATATTGCTGGAGCATGACAGACACAAAATTCATTCCAATGAATTTTGTTTCAAACAAACGAAGTCGAGGAAACAGTGGTTACAAATGTCTAAAGTTACTTTATGAGTTAAGCACTTGATTTACTAATGTACTTGTGTTGTTGAGAAGATCTTTAGCAAAATTTAAATGATGCTTTAGAGAAAAAGTAACAACATCAGAACATTTAAATTCTGAAATTGATTGTATTAGTTACTTATGTAACTTGTGCTTAGAACAATACAAATTCAATACTATTTAACTGATTTTTTTCTGTCTTTAATGAAATGATAGAAGATTGTATCTATGCAAACATACTGGGTACACTGGTAAGCTTAACATTTCACATAGTTTACACACCACACAGGGAAAATCACTCAATATTTAATACTACTCTCCACACTCGTAATCGCCTTTACTAAATTTAAGAAAACACATCTACACTGGTGTTATGTTCAAAAATTCAGTAATTAGTTTAGCATTGAGAACTCCTCTCTTATTGAGAATAAGAGCATGGTGTCATGTTTTCCTTTTTACTCCTCTCAGCCTGTTTTTTTCTCTTTAACATGGAACAGAATTGAGTGAAGGCTCACATAAGAAAATACTAGCAACAATACCCACCACATTGAAAATGTCCTCCAAAACTAAGGTACAATTTTTTCAATTTGTATTTGAGTTTGGTTTCCTCATATTTAAAATTCTGTCATAAAGTTGGGAGTTCTGATTTACTAAGTAGATTATTTAAAGTTCTAAACTTTTAGAGTTAATGTAATCCCAAATCATATAAAGAGGCCCCCCCAAATCCCGAAAAAACCTTATGAAAAATTAATAGGTAATCAATCATTTGCATTTTCAGAATGTTCCTAGAAATAGAACATGTCAACTGACAGCTGCAGCTTGTAGAAATTTGTGAGAGCACTTGTGGAGATGAGGAGAATAGAAATCAGAACTCGGGAGACAAAAAGCTCAGGCAGAAGCATATATACTCTAAAGGATGAAGCCACGTCTCTGAACATGAGCAGGACATTTAGTGTTATTTCCTTCCCTCGTGCCAGGAGGCAACATAGAGTGTTTAACGTTGCTTGATTTTGGAAACATTTGGATTACCCAGTTCAATGCCATCGAATATTGGCTTCTGCATCTGTACCGACATAATGTACAATTCGCTGAGCTGAGAGTCACCTCATATGTGGACATGAAACATACATTTTATTAGAGGTTCCGCATGGTAGTTTAGAAACATAACTAACAGAACGCTGTTTGATGTGCATATTACTAACAATTTCTGGACGATTTCCCTGGAGTTTCCATGGTGTCTTTGCTAGCAGTTCTGTTGTGTCCATAGCAACATTTCAATTGCAAAATACTGAAATCTGTCTTCAGGATTCTTAGTCGTAGTTCTGAAGTAGCGGATATCAAGCTTCTGAACTTTCTTTTAGTTTCTTCTGGCTTAAACACAGAGACAAGTGTTTCTCACGGTCATAACCTTATGGCATTGAAATTCATAGCGTGCCCTTCAAAGTCACCCCTCACTCAGGTTTCTAGCGTGGTTCAACATTCAAAATGAGCTGCTTCTGAAATCTTGGTTCTGGGTTTTTTGTCAGAAATACAGTGCCTCTGCACTTATAAGGAATGTTTTGAAGATTTTGAACAGGCTGCACTCTGGTCGTTTCAAGTGATTAAATTAAGACATGCTTCTGGGCATGTATTTATTTTAAAAAAGAAAACCCATTCCTTGGCATATTTCTATCTAACTGCTTAATGTCACATAAAAGTAATTATTTTAGAGCATATTTGATAATTTTAAAAGCTCCCACGAAAGCAGGTATTTAATTTCAGAACTACATCTAACATAGACTACTCAGTAGTACAATATGATTAACTTAGGATCGGTGAAAAAGCGTTATTACCAACTTAATCAAATGTTGATTCACAGTTTTTCCTCAAGTGACAAAAAATTGCTGAGTAAGACTGTTTAAATAAAATGAGGGACTTTTTGTTTGTTTCTGCAAATTACCCAGAGCTGTCTAATTTGGTACCTTTCTAGAAATTATATTTTAGATAGATACCTCCTTTAAAAATCTCCCCCTTTCTCTTGTAGAATGTTATATTTCTCTTTCAGGGATTTAAAATAACAATATGAATGATTCTCTGTGGTGACTACTGATGGTTATTTTATTGTTAAAAATCATCTGGTATCTCAGCAGTGTCCATTAGTAATGTGAAAGCAAATAACTTTTTTAGGCTTTTAAAATGTGGTAGCATTTTCCTAAATCTTGATTTAATTTTAGGCCAAGTTAAGTTGAAATGAAGGTTCAGTTACTCCATCAACTATTTTCAAATATAGATATAATCACTTCCATTTTATAGGAGGTCACCCAGGTTAAATACATTGTACACTAACTTATAGACTAGGGTCTTAAACACTAGTTGCCATTACCACTGTTTTGTTGCATGGAAGGGATGGTGTATGCTAGAACTTCAATAATTGGTTTTCAACTTTTGTGAATTCTATGAAGCTGCATCAGGAAGCAAGATGGGAGAGCTTGAAGCAAGGAAAACCCTTTCTCCTTCCAATCTCACCAGCTTCAGGCAAAGCTGCTCTGTTTTACCTTTATTTATGTATTTTAATATGGGATTTCTGCATTATATTTTGAGTAGAGAAGAGTACTAGCTTTGAATGAGTTGGTAGTTTTGAAATAAACCATTAAATATGAATCTTAATTGAAAGAAAAAATGATGTGTGATCAAATGTAACAATAGTCAAATATCGATCATAAAGGATCTGTGTTGTCTCTGTTTCTTTTTCCTTATAATTACAAATCCACCAACCCATCTTCAGTGCTTTTATTGTTGAGACTGTATAAATATTATTTATTCATTAGACTATTCATGGACACTCTAGAAAAAGCAAGCTCTGTGACCAACACTAACTGATCATTTTTTTCTGAGTATGTTCATAAACACCGAAGGGAGCATTTAGATTTATAAAGCATTGTGTTCTGTGTAGAGAAAGACACCTTTCTTAGCAAATATTGACTGGAGACATCTATTTCCTAGGTAATTATTGCAACTTTCTGAAAATCTGAAAGATGTCATTGGCAGTATGTTGGATAATTAAGCGTTTAGAATCTGCAAGATGCATTCAACTAAAAAGATTCTTACAGACAAAGGCATCCTATTGGTTAGTAACTTTGTCCACCTTGACCAATGAAGGAAAGAGACTGGCAGTGTTCAGTTTTCCACGCTGAGTTGGAACCAAGAATGGACTCTTCCAGGAAAAGGGAAATTATAGCCCTCTGTCTAGGCAATGCTTACACCTGACCTGAAAATTAAAGTAAATTTAGAAAGATTTTATTTTGGTAAATTCTTACCTAAGGAAAGGGAATACTTTCCTAATAAATTGCTTTTCTTCCCTAGAACCATATATCCCCAAACAAAATATATCCATATAAAAAGGCTACTATGCTAAACATAATACTTCAATAACAACATCTAAAACAATTATTTCTTCCTGACCTTTCATGAATTCACCTCTTACTAAATTCCCCATATCCCCTCCCTTTGTAGCTTAATCCTCTGTCTATTGATTAGGACATTGCAAGCTAAAAATAGAGAAGTAAAAGATGAGTAAATAATCCAGAATAGTGTAAATCGTCTGATTCTAAACACACGTATCAAGCTGGTGATACCTGCTGAACTCACACATGCTTTATTATTTCAATTGTCTTTCTTTAATTCTTCATTCTAGTCTGCAACACATCTATTTCAACACCTTCTCTTCTGTACTTGTTTTTCCTTAAATAAAGAGTCATAATTAGAAAGTTGAAAGCTGAAAGCCTTATGTAGTACAGGTGGAATGAGGACCCACCTTGAGCACAGTGAACCCTCACCTCTGTGTTTAGGAGTTCAGGGTCTGGATAGAGAAAGTTCACCGCCATTTTCAATCAGAGATAAGGGAAGGGAACAAAGAGATCAAGAACACTGAGGGCAGGGAAGAAACAAAGCAGAAAAATTAGATCAGAACAGGAAAATATCTGAAGTGGAGAAAGCCAAAGCAGTACAGACTCAAGGGAGAGACTGAAAAGGACTGAAAAGGAAAAATAATAGAAAGATGCAAATAGACAAAATTATTTTCTGTTTCTCCATGAGAATCATGGCTTTGTTTCCTTGCTATAACAGCTTATTTGTGTCTGACTTTGATACTTGAATTACCCGGTCTAAAACTATCTTTGAGAATATTTCATCAGTTCAAACTTTATAGTGGTAGATTTATCCTCAATTCTCTGAGAATTGCATGAAGAACTTGAATTATCTTGATCATTACGACCAACCTTTTCATTGGCACTCAATTAAAACTGAAAACATGGGATACATTTGGTGAGTTGTACACAGTACGATACACCTTAAATTAGTATTACACTTATTACACTTGATTAAAATAGAAGATACATTATTTCTAGGGATTTACTATGACCTACCAATCACTGTGAGAGAGAGTGTGTGTGTGTGTGTGTGTGTGTGTGTGTGTGTGTGTGTGTGTGTGTGTGTTTGTGTGTGTGTGTGTGTCTGCAGGCTGCAGAGAACAGCATACGCTGTTGGTGGCAATTACCATGAAACACAACACATGGTCTTTGACCTCAAAGACCTTGTAGGCTAATTGAAAAAATAATGAATATAAGTGACTCATGCCAAAAACTGCAAACCAAGGTTTACAGAAGAGAAATGGGCAACAAAATAAGCCTGAAACAAGAATTTCCCACGGGAACTGTTGCTTCTATCCCTCCTAATAAAACAAAGAGATGAATGAAAAAAAAATATCAGAATTGTTTTCAGGATATAAGACGCAAATGTTTATAAATTTGAGAGAATGAATGACTGGGCAAGATGTTATTTCCTTTTGTCTCCTGCATCGCTCACCATTTAAGTTTCTCTGCCTTTGTTAGTGTCTGTGAAATATTGATTAAATATGGAAGGAGTCCAGGCGCAGTGGCTCAGGCCTGTAATCCCAGAACACTGGGAGATAGAGGCAAGAGAATTGTATGAGTCTGGGGGGTCGAGACCAACCTGGGCCACTTGGTGAGACCCAGTATCTACAATAAATCAGAAAATGAGCTGGGCGTGGTGGCATGTGCATATAGTTCCAGTTACTTGGTAGGCTGAAGTGGAAGGATCTCCTGAGTCTAGCAGGTGGAGGCTGTCGTGGCTGTGAGCATGCCACTGCATTTCAGCCTGGGCGACAGAGTGAGACTCCAACTCAATAAATAAATAAATGTGTCATTTAACTGATGGTCTGGCAATCTGGCACACTTTCCATTGGGTCCTAAACCTTTTCTTTTTTTGTCATCCTGCTAACTGAAACATTGTAAGGGACATGGATCAGAGCCCCTTCCTAAAGGGTGCAATCCTAGTTGCTTCTCTTTAATGCTTAGTGGGCCTGCCTTGTTTATTTTAGAGTCATTCTCTAACCAGTATCTCCTCCTGTCTAAAATTGAATCCATCACTCATGTTAGCATTTTCTTATTTTTTATATAGTCATAACCATTAACTTTAGGGCCTTGAATGGAAAGACCTCTGCAATCACAACCTGGTTTCTCAGGTTGTAATGTCTATCCAATTCGCAATTTTTCAGTCTTACTTTGATTTTTGTGCAATATCCTCTAATCAAACAGAGAATTCAACCCAGAAACATTTCAGCCGTTCTTCCAAAGGCATCACTAAAACCACGTCTATACGGCAATGCATTTGTATACCTCTTTACAAAAGCGCTTCAAAACACAATTTTATTTATTTACCAAAGAGTATTATCTTCATGGTAGCATCAAGAAAGCCCATGCTTAGAGGTCTGAGTCACTCATTCAAGAGAGTAAACCAATGGCTAAGTTGAAAGATTTGGTCTTCTATTTTCACGTTTGGCAACCTGGCTCCCACCTCCTTTCAAGATATTTTATTGGGGACTCATACAGTTAAATAAAACAAAACAACTATTGAAATATTACCAACACAGCTACACCATCATAGCATCAAATTATTCATTTTCTAAGATAACTGCTATAAATGAGTGTTTCATATCAATATTTAAAGCCATATGATGTATATACTGTCATGCCATTTTATAAACAAGAAAACTATGACCTAGACAGTCTGCTATGATTCACGAAGAAATGCATGATGAGCACAAATACAAAAAGTGAAGTGATACATAACTAAAATATAATTTTACTTCATGTTTTAAAACTATGGTTATACACAATCTCACTTTTTAAAAAAGTACAAACCCCACTAAGGAAAGAACCATATTTTATTCCATTTGTGAGCTTAACAGATCCCCAGCAAATAATTGTTGGATATGGTAGTTCTTTATGAAAAATTTAGGGCCATGTACTTCTAAGTACATTAAAACAGGTTTTTTAAGAACTTAATTTCTTTGGTGATTGTAGTCAGTTTTAAAATAAAAACATTGAGAATCTCACCTTTAAAAGCAAATTTTAAATAAAATATATCTTGAAACTAAGTAAAAAATTACAGTTGAGATTTGAGCAGGTAAAAGAATTAACCTGGAAGACTTATTGGATTTATTTATTTAATTATTTAATTATTTATTTATTTATTTTTGAGTTGGAGTCTCACTCAGTCACCCAGACTGGAGTGCAGTGGCCGTTCCCAGCCATCGCAGCTTCGACCTGCTGGGCTCTGGCGATCCTTCCACCTCAGCCTTCCAAGTAACCGGAATTACAGGCATGCACTACCACGCCCGGCTGATTTTTTGATTTATTGTAGAGATGAGGTCTCGCTGCCCAGGTGGGTCTCGAACCCGCAGGCTCAGGCAATCCACTCACCTCAGCCTCCCAAAGGCGCGGGATTACAGGCTGAGCCACCGAGCCCGGCTGGATTTATTTATTTCTTGATGGTGTTCATTTAATTCTATCAGAGCTAAGAGTACCATGTGCTGAAGAGAGAACACAAATAGGGTACATTGAGGCCAACCAAGGTCTGCCTTTCTTTCTAGGGACCAACAAGGGCTGAATCAGAACAGGGGGCCTGAACTAAATAGATTGGAATTAAAGCAAATGCATGAGAATTAACTGGCGCAGATGCTCAAATAAGTCACTGCAGGAGTTATTGCTTAGTGACTGAACATCCCCTAAGGCAGTCTGTGGCTCTATGCTCAAAGGGTGTATGTTGGTAAAGAGTATAATTTAGCAAATTACTCTGATTTATATAATCTAAAAAATTAAATGACCTTAATGTTTATTTGTTAAGATGAAAATTTGTCTTTATCCTTTTCTGTAATTTTTTTGCAAGCTTCTTTAATGAAAACAGGTTCTTTTTATTGTTGACAAAAAAGTTATTCAAGCAAGCATCTCATGCTGTGCTATTAATGAAAATAATTTATGCAGAGCATGGAGGATATTTGCACATTATGGTGATGTTTTAAATCATTCAGTTTGACTAAATGTTTTAAATTCAACAAACTTCTAAGAGGGAGAAAATTGGGGGTGGAGTGAGTTAGAAATTCTTCCAGGTATCAATTAAGACAAATACCTTTCTCAAACTGTGGTTTTAAGATCCTGTTTAAGTTTGTTTGAAAACAAAAGTTTGATGCAGGTTTTATTTCTAAGTTTTCTAAGTTTCAAGTTTTTTTGTCCAACTTAGTTTGCTATGTATGCAACAAACTATTGTGATATGTATTCCGCTTTTGTATTGCTGTCAAAGTTATTGCATTTTGTCTAGAAAGAATATATTTTTAGCTACACATGCAAACTCAGGCACACATACAGCTTTAATATTTAAAAATGAAAATATGTGCTACTAAATGTAAACTTTATATCGCTCTTTTATTTACTCACTGTATTTTAATATTTGTAAATGGAAACATTGTGAGTTTCATATATGGTAAAAGGAAGCTTTCTAAATTTTAAAGTGTAAATCCCAAATATTTGCATTGCACAATTTTAAATTATAAAGCATTCGTCTCAGTTTAGGCTATAAGACTACCGAAATATTTTCAAGTTAATTAAAAATCATGGACTGTAGGATGTCGTTATATTACTGAAAATATTGCTAAATATATACCATACATTCTCTTAAACGTCTTTAATTGGCTTAGCTGAATAAGAGCCATTAACAAAGCACCTTTGCTAGACATACATTCATTAGCAAATAATTATGATAATTGTATATGATACTCAGAAAAGCTGGACAAAAGGTTTTCGGAAAATATAAAGATAATGATAAATAAAAACAAACACTGACTTTATAGATTTTATAGCCTGATCCATACTTTAAAAAAGACATTGCTTCTCTCTTAACACAGCATGTAAGCTATAAAAGGAAACTTATTGAGTAAATGTGGATATTTTGAGTAAATGTGGATATTGTTAAAATGCAGAAGACACCCCCTTGGAATGCCCTATCTTTAGTCCAACCAGAGAGAGTTTGTGTGGACTTCCCCCACCCCATCACCATACTTTGCACCCAGCCATGTGGGCTTCCACATTTCACTGCAACTGAATGTCTACTCTCTCCTTTTAAGCCAAATATCCTCTCGTCTCTCTCCACATTAAGGGGATTTTTGCTTACTACTGGTCTGAAATCAGGCTCACCTGCAATTATTCTATTATTAAGATGCGGTGGCTATTTCACCCTTGGTACTGTGAACAGGAAACTGACATCCAGAGTTGTAGACTGATCAGGGAAAGTTGTAAATTACATCTGAAAACTATTCTATTATAAGAGTGCACAAAATGCTAGTTAGTAAGTCCCTTATTAGATGGAATTTAGTATTTGTTGTTTCTTGATTCTCTGGATGAGAAAAATAGATTGTCTTAGTATATACATTCCACGAGTTAAATTAAAATTTACAAGTAAAGGCAAGTGGTAAGGTACACTGTAAGCAAATTCTCTCTGAGTAACAGAAAGGTGTGTTTCTATCATTATCATTTTGAACAACCTGTGTGTTTCTCGCTTGGTTCTGGCACAGTTGTCTAATGAGGTAATCATAGTAAAATGAATTTACTGAGGTGCCCAGCAGACCCCTTGTAAAGAGTTTAAGTATCCTTAAAAATGCATTGGCTTTAACAGAACCTTTTTATTTTATAATCATGCAAGTGACATCTAATCAAATGGCTGGTAGGGGCTTGATGGCCTACCCAGACATCTTGTCTCAAATAACAGAATTTATCTTAAAACTTCGGTCCTTGTAAGACAAGAAGTTTGTGTGACATCTCCTCATTCCTATAAATCTAGAAATATGATTTCACAAGAATGTATAACATTTCAGGTATTATTTTTGAATAATTGAAAAAGCTTAAAAAATTCTCACAAAATGGCTTCTGCAGATGAAAAGTAAGGCTTCATTGACTTATGTTCTTCCTGTAGTTGTTATGGAATCAAAGGAATATATATATATATTTTTTTTTTTTTTTTTTTGGTTTACAGTTTAGTAACTGTTGTGAATACTGGAGTACTTCAATTTGTATTAGATGCTTTTTGAAAAAGAAATAAAATAAAATTTAATATTTTTAAGGAACCATTCTAATTAGCATAGTATTTCAATGTGATCCAATGTACCATAATGGAGGAATTTATTTATGACATGTATTGTTTGTTCATGATGGGACAAATGATAAAAATATTGGAAATCTTAATTATGTTTTAAGGAAGAAATGTTATCTAGTGTTCCGTAATGTATTATTAAAGTAGTAGGGAAAACAAATCATTTACTTTTTTAACTATAACGAAGAAAAAGATGAAGCATATGCCTACTGGACCACAATTTGAGAGCAATTCAATATTTCATGCAATGTTGCTACAGGCGGCGAAATGCTTGTACCGAGACTGTCATGCTGAGAAACTGACGCTCGGTGGATGCTGTCGACAGAACTAAAGGTGCATGTTACGTTCATCCCTTAGCAGCCAAACTGCTCATGCCTCAGAGACAGAGAACTTCTCTTTCTACTACTTACATAGGCCCTTAGGCAGATTGGAACTACACTAGAGAGCTTTCCCAGCTCTTCACCTTTATGCACACTAAAGCCAGATGGTTTTTCTAATTGGGATCTATTGAATTGGGTAGTTGATTCCTTTATTTGTATAACTTTTGCTTAAATATCAAGCTACTAATTCATCTGCTTAATTGTTCCACTTCAGGAAGAGCCACTTTAGAGTTGACATTGTTATTGTGACCTTCAGGATCCTGTAGAGTTCGTCTCTTTCTTATAAGGAGACCAATATATAGGTGCCTATTTATTATTATTTATTATTATTATGACTGGACAGGAAGATTTGTTTTCATTTTCAGGACATTCAGCCTTATTTCTCACATGGAAATATCCTAAGAGCCCATAGGATATCCTCTGGACTGTGACCACTGCAGTGGATAATTTATTGCAAATGCAAAGGCACCGCCCTTTTCTATCATGTGTGTTCTCATGTTTTGCCCCAACATCCTGGGGCTCCCAGGCTTCGTGGAGGCACAGTCTTGAAATAGGGGTGGGAAGGGAGGTTATACCCCAGGGAGCCCTTCAGTCAGTGGAAGATGGAATACAGTCAATTCTTCAGATTTCCGTCTTCGGGGACATTGTGCTCGTGGTTATCTTGTGCACTTCTTGGAGATTTTGATGGAATTAAGCCACCATTACCTATAGCAAGAGTCATGTAACATGTCCTCATGATACTCCTCTTCTTCTTCCTTCTTCTTTCTCTCACACCCTCTTTGCCCCCTCAATATTCTGCCTAAAATTACTTTCCAAACAAACCACCCACCCTCAAGTTCGTCAGCCAGGTTCTCAGTACCAGGGAACCTACAAATCACTCCAAAATAGATATGCACAATATTGCTGGCTTCTTTCTTTGACCCTAATAGTTTAATAGTAATGTTTTAATTTATGTAGTATTGGTGATTAATACCTATCATTTTCTTTAAATTTTAAGAGCTGCTATATACCTTATTTTTTTAATAGTTGAGAAATGAAAATAGTTTTAAAAAGTAGAAGGATTGTTTCCAAGGCCTGTGGAATTGAGGTTCTGGGAAGATCTTGGTCAAAGGCCACAAAATTTTGGTTAGAAGGGAGAAGTAAATTTAAAAACTCAATTGTAAAACACGGTGGTTACAGTTCATAACATTGTATTCTGCAAAATTACTAAGAGTAGATTTTAATGGTTCTCACCACAAGGAAATAATATGTATTTGAGGTAATATGTATGTTGACTAGCTCAATTTAGACATTTCACAATGTATACATATTGCAAAACATCCTGTTGTACATTATAAATACATGCAATTTTATCTGTCAATTAAAAATAAATACTTTCTAAAAACATTAAATATTACATTTATTTTATGAATTAGAAAATTCTAGTTTAAGATTAATTTATTTCATTATTTTACACACAGATTTACATGTTTCTTCCATTTTTCTTTCTCTCTCTACCACTTATTCATAGAGGCTCTGTTGCCAAAGTCCTCTCATTAGTTATTTATTAAAGTCCAATCCCCAAATTCTAAGTGCATCAGTACTCTTTTTTTTTTTTTTTTGAGTTGGAGTCTCACTCTGTTGCCCAGACTGGAGTACAGTGGCCGCTCCCAGCCACCACAGACTCGACCTGCTGGGCTCCGGCTATCCTTCCGCCTCAGCCTTCCAAGTAGCCAGCATTACAGGCATGTGCTACCACGCCCAGCGGCATTTTTGATTTATTGTAGAGATGAGGTCTCGCTGCCCAGGCGGGTCTCGAACCCGCAGGCTCAGGCAATCCACTCACCTCAGCCTCCCAAAGGCGTGGGATTACAGGCTGAGCCACCGAGCCCGGCTTCATCAGTACTCTTAAAATGCAAACTACACATGCCTTCTTGTCTAAATATTAGAGAGTAATAATATTTATTATTCTGGTGATAAATATTTTTCAATATCTTTCATCAGATATCCTACTAGTTGTTTTTATACTAGTCAGTGCTTTGAGAAAATCTGTCTTTGGGCTAGTTTTTAAACAATGAGAACACTGAAAATGGGAGCACTGAAAATTGGAGGCTGAGGTGAGTGGATTGCCTAAGCCCATGAGTTCGAGACCCGCCTGGGCAACTTGGCGAGACCTCATCTCTACAATAAATCAAAATTAGCTGGGTGTGGTAGCGCACGCCTGTAGTTCCAGCTACTTGGAAAGCTGAGGCGGAAGGATCGTCGGAGCCCAGCAGGTCGAGGCTGTGGTGGCCATGAGCAGCCAGTGCACTCCTATCTGGGCGACAGAGTGAGACTCCAAATCAAAACAAACAAAAAAAAATTAAATGATATAATACTATGACTTCAGAAAGGTGAAATAATACTTGAAGAATATTAACTGAAAAATTTCTAGATGTAATGCACAGTGTTCTACAGACTCAGTAAACATAGCTAACAGGAAGCTGAATAAAAAACAAATAAACCCACACAAAGACACTTCACAATCACATTCCTGGAAGCCAGGTATACAAAGAAAATCCTAAAATCATCTGTAGATAAAAGATACATTAGATACAGAGAAAAAAATATAAAATGAATAGCAGATTTATTCTCAAGCGAGAAGTTGTACAATCCAGAAGATGATGGCCCCAAGTCTTTGAAGAACAGAGAAAATAATCTGTCATCTAAAATTTTATACCCAGTGAAAATGTCTTTCAAATAAAAACTATTATATTGCTGGTACATATATAGAATAAGAAATATTGAATTAAACTATAATGAAATAATAAATAATAAAATAAATTAATTAAAAATAATTAATAAAGAAGTAGAAAGTTATGCAGAGAGAAGGAAGGTAATGCCAAATCCAATATGAACTTATAAGAAGGAGCCAAGAAACTCTTGAAATAGTGAATATGTGGGTAAATATAAGTTTTCTAAAATTTTAACTCCCTTAAGAGATCTTTAACTACAAAATAGTTGTTTAAAGCAAACATAAAAATCAACTTTAGTGATTATCACATATGTAGAATAAATGTGCTTGACAATATTGCACACAAGATATTAGGAGGAAACATAAGTATGCAGTTATACAATTTTTACATTATATATTAAGTGTTATTTGAATACTATAAAAAAGGGATTGGTGACTGGGCTCAGTGGCTCAAGTCTGTAACCCCAGCACTTTGGGAGGCCAAGGCTAGAGGATTGCCTGAGCCGAGGAATTCCAGACCAGCCTGAGCAACTTGATGCGATCTCGTCTCTACAATAATTAAAAAAAAAAAAAGAATAGCTGAATGTGGTAGTGCGCACCTATAGTTCTGACTACTTGGAAGAATGAGGTGGAAGGATCGCCTAAGCCCAGCAGATAGAGGGTCCGGTGGCTGTGAGTATGCCAGCCTGGGCGACGGAGTGAGACTCTGAGCAAAAGAAGAAAAGGGGGATTGGCAATACTGGTACACTAGCAGGGAAGGAAGGGGAACACATAACAGTAAAGGTACCTGATCTCAAACTAGGCAGAGTGGGGACCAAAGGGAGGCACAAACTTTATCTGTGTGATGACCACTTGTATACCTAATCCTGAAATGTACCTCACTTCTTTAAAATAAAAAATGGTATAAAATGAAAAAAACACGTACATGGTAAACCCTAGCGCAACCAGTAAAAAAAAAAAAAAAAAAAAGAAAGAGAGAGAGAGATTTAACTAGTAAGTGAACAATAAAAATAAAATGAAATTTTAAAGAGTTAATTAATCCACAGAAAGGTAGACAAAAAGGAAAGCATAAACAAAAATTAGAAAAAAATTTGGAAAAAAAGAAAGATGTGCTATATAAAGTTAGCAAATATCTAGTACAATTTCTCTACAAACTCTGAATAAAGGAAACAAATTTTCGATTATAAGCAAGCACACCAATATGCTACTACTTAAGAATTCTGTTACTGTAAATGTAAAAATATGTTAAAAATAAAAAGAAAAGTATATATTGTGCAAACTAATAAGAATAATTAGTAATTACATTAATATGCTAAAGTAGATTTTAGAACAAGGAATATTACAGAAAAAGGAAGACATTATGCTATAACAAGGAAGTCAATTCATCAGAAGAATATAATCTAAATGTATATGCATGTAATAACTGAGCTTCAAGATAAAGGAAGCAGAAAACTTGAATCTGAAAGGTGAAATAAACAAAGCCATAATTATCATTAAAGAGCTTAACGATACTTTCTCGAACTGAATAGAATAAGTTAATAAGGATGTGGAGACTTGGTTAGCCCTATTAACTAACTTGGTCAAATGGTGTTATATGCAACACTGTATCCCAACAACAAAAGAAGACACATGATTTTTAAGTGTCCATGGAACATTCACCAAGATAGAATGTATTCTGGGCCATTAAATAAAGAGTGTAATAAATGTTAAATATTTGAAATTATATAAATTATATTATCTTACTATAACATGATTAGACTAGAAATTGATAACAAAGTATGTGAACAATCTCCATATATTTGCAAATTAGCAACACATTGCTAAATAAGCCATTGGTCAAAGTACACACCACATGAAAATTAACATTTTTTGAACCAGAAGAAAATGAAAGCAAAAGCATTTACAAACTACTGTCAAATCAAATTTAGCAATTTCTAAAAGAATAGCTTGTCATGACTGTTGGGGTCAATCTCAGGAAGACAAGATTTGTTTAACATTATTAAAATCAGTGTAATTTAAAATATTGTAATACTTGAAATAAAAAACCACAGGCATATTAATAAATGCAGAAGAAACATTTGACAAAAACTCAGCATACATTGGTAACACAGATTTTCAGCTGTCTAGGAACTGAATGAAAATTCCTAAACCCAGTAAAGAGTGTTTATAGAAACTTTATAGCTAATTTCTTACGCAATCGTGAAAAATTGAATGTATTTTTTATAAGCTCAGAAACAAGGGTAAAATATCTACTTTTACAACTGTTCAACCTGTAGTGAGTGGAATTACTGGCAAATGCTATGAACAAGAAAAATAAAGGCAGAGATTAGAAATAAAATGCAAACCTGTATTTATTTGTACGATGTGCTACTGTTGAGGATTTTTGTTTTAAATTTGTACAGAAACTACTAGAACAAACAAGTGTAGAAACACTGATGCATGATTCAAGGTCACAACTTCAATCAATCCCAACAATAAACAATTTCAAAATGAAATTTTAAAATTTATACCACTGACGGGATCAAAATATAAAAGACTTATACACAGATTGAACAAAAATGTGTGGAAGACTGCATGCTATGATTATAAAACATAGCTGAGAAAAACTACAAAAGACCGAACCAAAAAAGAAAGTATAAAAGGAGAGCTACACTAGATCATGAATGAGAGGGCTCAATGTTTGGAAGATGTAAATGTACCCATCTGCATAATGGCTCTGAATCAACACAATTTCCATCAAGAGCACAACAGAACATATTTATTTATTTTGTAGAAATCGGCATGCTAATTGTAAAACTTATATAATATTGCAAAGGTTTCAGAATCACCAAAATTATTTTTACAAAGAATGATGTTGGAGTACTTGTATTAACATGATTTGAGGATGTAAATATTGAACTACAGTCATCAAGGTGGTATGGAATCACTCAAGGGAACAAAAGAGAAAATCCAGAGGCAGACCAACACATAAATGGAAAATATGATTTTTGACAAAAAATGTGAGGTAATTCATTAAGAAAAGGTAATTTTTTTCAATTTCAGTGCCTGCACTGACAGAATGAGACTAGTTCACTGGGCTCTCTAATAGAGAAACTGAAATAAGATCAAGAGGCATACAACTGGCAAGCTGAGGTCATTGAGAACACTTGCTAAATCTCTAAGATTTTTCTCTGTAAAAATCTTATTTCAAAGGGTGTGTTGGGGTAAACTGAGAGCCTGCAAGTTGTTATCAAGTGTCGGTAGAGTCCTCCCTCTACACATCATACTTGTTGTTTGCATTACTATTGAAATAAAGGTAAAGGTAGCAGCTACGTCATAGAATGCTATGAAAAAAATTTATGAAAAGTGCTTTAAATAGTACCTAAGCATAGTCTTTTTTTTTTAGATTTGAAAATACAGTTTATTTAGAAAGTAAGTTAGAAAGAGAGAGAGAATAGATTCACCTCTCCATGTAGGAGAGGGGACCAAAGCTTAGAAAACATAATGGAAGTTATAGCTCAAAGAGCCACATGACCACAGAGAGTTTAGTAAAGTCATGGTCAAGCATAGTCTTTCAATATATTTCTGCTATTACTAGTAATAACCTTGCTAGTGATAGTAAGAAATACAACTTGGATTGATTAAGACATTCTTAGGTCTAGCAGCAATATTTCTGGAATAATTTTAAACTACAATCAATATTTACCTTTTATGGTACTTCATGTGTGAGTTGGTTGGTGAAGTTTGAAATTAGCTCTCATCTACTTTCATATCTCCCGTTCCAGGCCATTTTTTGTTTTTCCATCCCCTAGCACCCTGAGGATAGGAAATTAGCTTTAAATGCTGATGAGAGAAGTGGACACTAGTCATTTCACCTAAGCAAAATAATATATCAGCCTTAGTTAATACCATGAATTAACCAGTACATTAGTTTGCCTAATGTTAATATTCATTTTGAATTCTTTTAATAGTTTTCTGTAACATGTCTTGTCTTTCATAGTTATCTGAATCAATAGCTTTTACTATTATCAATGAAAATTTGAAATATGGGGACTATTTAAGAAGCAACTACGAAAATAATTGAAAAGATTCAGCACTTACACTATCAAGGCCACTCATCATAGTTCTGCAAAAAAATGTTTTTCAAAAAGTTCTTTATTTTTGCCTTATGAACTTGTTATCTTTACCTAACTTTATGGACATAACTATGATCAGATTAATTTTAAATATAGGTTAATTTAATTTCTTCTTAAGCTAGTTATTATTTCAACTAATTGACAGGATGTGGATTTATTGTTCAGATTATATTAATCTTTCATCTATAAAGACTATTTTCTAAAGGAAGTAGTTAGCTTTTGGTTTTTATGTTATAGTCAAATGATTAAAGACCATTCTTCAAATCATGTATCACTTATAAATACTTAGATTTAGGACTATCGGGGATAAACTTCTTTGTGTTTTCTTAGACATTTCTAAAATAAGGGGTTGTGGAGCTCGTTCTTAGGTGTCCTGGGAATCTAATACTACACATTCAACCTGGGTGCAGACAACATTAGACCAGATATTAAATTAGCTGGGACTACAGGTACATATCATCACCTCTGTTTATTTATCTGTTTGTTTGTTTGTTTGTTTTAGAAACATGAGTTTTCTATGTTGCCCTGGCTGGTCTTAAATTCCTGGCTTTAAGCCTCAGTCTCCCAAGGTGCTGGGACTACAGATATAAGCCACTGTGCTTGGCCAGAACCCACCAATTTTACAGATAAATATCTGTCAGTAAATTTGTTGACATACCTGGGAAGTCACACAAATATTTTAAAAGATAGTTTCTGCCTAATATGAAGGTTAAAGTGATCTGACAACATCAAAATTGGCAGGGAAAACTGCAAAATCCAAAAACCTCCAAATCCAGAAAGGTTGCTTTCATCTGTTGGATACAAAGAAGAAGCGCCCACTCATTTAATTGTCAATATTCAGCCACGAACAGGAACACATCTAATTCTGCTACAAAATCTATGCTTTAATAAATAAGGCATTATGCAAAATTTAATTATACAGGGCACAGATAGATTTGATTTTTCTACTTTACCTCTCTTTGAAAGAGACAAACAATTTTTTAAAAATTCAAGAGACTGTTTTCTTAACTTTATATTTTTGAATAATTTCAGACTTAAGAAAGTATTGCATAAGTGGTACAAAAATTCCATGTGGCCTTTTCTGACTCCCCAAATGTTAATGTTTTATTACTTTTGCTTTATTATTCTTTCTTTCTATATATTTTCCTGAAATGTTTTAGAGTAAAAACAAGGACTTCCTCTTTCATAACCACAGTATAATGATTAAAATCAGACTATTAATTCTGATACAATACAGTTGCCTAATTTACCGACCTAATTCAAATTTTACCAACTATTTTACAAATGTATATTCTGGCCCATTGCATTTAGCTGCCATATATCATTTTTTCATTTCCCTTGATATAAAATGGTATTTTTTTCTTCCACATTTTCTACACACTGAAGAGTTCAGGCTAATTATTTTATAGGCTGCCCCTAAATGTGGGTTTATCTAATTGCTTCTTCATGATTAGATGCAGGTGATTCATATTTTTTTGGCAGAAATGCCCAGAATTAACATTGTCCCCTTCTCAGTTCATCACAGTGGGAGGCAAACATTGATTAGTGTCATTAATGGTGATATTAAATTTGATCTCTTGATTAAATAATGTCTACCAGGTAGTTCAACTCGAAAGTCACTGTTTTTCTTTTGGTAAGTAATATGTATTTTATTGAGAGACTCTTTGAATCTATATGAACATTCTATTTTCCATAATATTTTCACTCCCTTATTTTAGTATCACTGATTATTTTTGCCAGAAACAGTTACTGGAAACATATGCTGATATAACTTAATCAGATATCTAACAGCTTTCAACAAAATGCAATATATTGAATCACAGAATGTTAGCCTTCTGGTTCTCAGATGGCAAAGGGAAAAACGTGGCTTTCATATTTTATGTAAAACAAGAAAAAGAACTAAAATTGTTTAAAATGTTTTTAGTACAAAATTAAACAAAAACGAAAGGAAGATAGTTTTCAGGCATTAAACACCAATTATGTTTGGACTTTCTTACTTAAAATCCAAAGGAAATAGGTTTGTCTGAAGGGCAAACAGGCTGGCATACAGCAACCAGGAGCAGGACCCTGGTGCACTGAACACAACTGAAGCAATTTTGCTGAAGAGTTATAAAATTCCCTATAGATAATTTTGAAAACTACAGCTCAAAGGCGAACAGTGCATTTAAGAATGGAATTTTAGATTCATAGGATAATTCAGTTAATCGAAGTTTTACTGTTTGTACGCAGATGCCCTGATGAGTGATTTTACTGTTAGGGACCATAACCCTTAACCTGGAGGGACACTTGTGTATGTTGACTAAAAATGTGATCAGATCAGTCTCACAGGGAGGCAGGTGTGCTTGTTTTTCCAGATACAATGTTGATCTGACCATTCTACTTACTGATATCCTCAATTTACCTTTATGCACTATATAGAACTTGTGGGTTCCCTTTTTCCCAAAAGCCCTTTTAAATTCCTGTGTTCATCATATAATGTATGTTCAAAATGCCAATGCATGCATGAGATCTATATTTTTAATTTAAACACTAAGTGGGATAAGACAAACATTTTGGTGGTATGTGACCATAAGAGCAATGAATTAAGTGATTTAAATGCACTTAATTTTTATGTGCTTTATCTCCTAGCAGTGGGTTTTCTTGATATTTTGCTACCCACACACTTCTATTAATATAAAGTATATGGAAATGCATAAAGATAAGGTTTTTAAAAAAGAAAATATTTTTTTTCAACTGCAAGCCCACACAGATTTGACTATAATAAAATGAGATTTTTAAATACTAAGTGGGATAAGACAAACATTTTGGTGGTATGTGACCATAAGAGCAATGAATCAGTTATCATAGTTCTCCACATATTGATGTGATAGTCTCATAAAACTAAATGAAAATATCATTATGAATCATTTCTCATCTTTTAATTAAAAATATCACGGGCAATAACACAATGTATCACATACAGTATAGCAGTTTTACTGGTACTTTACCAAGGATAGGTCTGAATATATTTTTATTTTGTTATATAACAAAGTCATAGTTTTCAGATGCTAAAATAAAACCAATGTAATAAGTTTTCTCTATTACTCCAAATTATGGATGATTTAGCTTTGGGTTTATGTCTCATTAAACAACTTGAATGCATTGTTTAAAAGACCTTGGGATACATAATAAGAAAATGACCTGTTTGAAAAAGCTTGGTGGCGTTTGATCATCATCAGTGGTTTCTCTTTGACTTAGTAATATCACTTTGAGAAAAGGTTCTTTGTTTAGGGAATTGAGCTAAATTTGCACTTTTTCTTGTTTATGAGGCAACACTGGGAAAATTTGAATGAGGGAATTGTTTATGCAAACACTGCTGTGGGTAAGAATTATCTATATTATAACAAAGCAAACCTAACTAACGTTTGAAAAAAATCTCATTTTACTATAGTCAAAATATGTGTGGGTTTGCAGTTGAAAAAAAAATTTCTTTTTTAAAAACCTTATCTTTATGCATTTCCATATACTTTATATTAATAGAAGTGTGTGGGTAGCAAAATATCAAGAAAACCCACTGCTGAGATAAAGCACATAAAAATTAAGTACATTAAAATCAAAACTTTTTAATCAGATAGTTCAACACATATTCAGTAGGAACTCAAGGCTACAGCAGTCAAGTAAATTTTAGTTTCATAAAATGTTTAGATTTTTAAACTTTGAAGAAATAAAAAACTACTTTAAAATAATTATCAATATTCATTTAAAAATGTGTAAGAAGAATTTTAATTGACATAGGTTTTCAGAAAATCTGGTTAAAAGATTAATTTTAAGATTTAGTAATTGACATGAATTTCGCAGCAACCTGGATGGAACTAGAGTCTATAATACTGAGTGATCTCTCACAGAAACAAAGATCTGAGTATCACATGTTCTCACTCATATAGTGGACCTTGAACATCTATCATAATACTAAAAGAAAAGGACTGACAGTAGTGAGAAACTATGGGGGGTAGGGAGGGAAAGGGAGGTGGGATTAACGGTAGTCGATATCTGTCAGGGGACAGGGAGACACCCCTTATCAACAAGGGTGCCCGAACGATGCATATTTGTATACCTAACCCTTAACTGTACCGCACAATTTTATAATAAAAAATATGTTAAAAAAAGAATTAGTAATTGAGCTAGTCATATTCCAGGTAGTTACTCTAGTAAATATTAATTATAATATTTAGAATATAATATAATTTTAGTAAATATTAATTAAATATGTGCTAGGAACATTTAAATTATTTTCTCATATTCTTAGTATAGTGAAAAGAAAAATATTCAAGGTAATAAATATCTCACCTACACTGATTTGATTATATGAATGTAACAAATTGTCACATGCACCCTGAAAATAGGTATAGTTATTATGTATCAATAAACATAAAAATAGAAAAAAACTACAAAGCTAATTTAGACTTTTTATATACGTGTGTTTAAAGGTGTCTTTGTGTGTGTGCATGTGTATATATATATATTTATATATACACATACACTCACACATTTAAATTTAAGCAGATTTCATGGTAGATGTAATCTTTAGGGAGAAAGCAGGGAGATGGCATAAGGGAGAAGTATATAATTATTTTTCAATAAGCTTCCTTGGTTGAGTTATGGTTTTGAGATATTTGTTATAGTCCCAACAAATAAAATATTTTGATATAAAAAGAGAACTATGTATACACCAACAACAAAAAATAAAGATTGTTACTTTAAAAAATGTATATTAACATAAAATGTTTACTATGAAAGTCACGTAGGTATACTGTAGAAATTACTGAAAACCTTGAAAACACAAACGAGAAATTAAAATTGTATGTTGATTATCAGTGTTCCTATGTATATTTTTGTTTTCTTTTTTTGTTGCTGCATACCTATACAACTACAAATAAACCTATACTACACAGGAAAAAAATTTAAATTTTACTCACTATACTCAATATTTTATTTTGAAATGTGCTGATATCCTGTCTTAATCACTTACATATTATAAAAGTTTTCTTGTCATTGTCTAAGGATTTTCAAAGATAATAAAAGTACATATAATTTTATTACCCTAAGTGACTACAATTAATACTTTAGAGTCTGTTTTCAACTGTATATAAAATTAATTTTTCTATTTGCTGAAACAACTGGTGGGAGACATTTTCCAAAAATTATATTCATGAAATTATTCATGTTTAAAACACAATAGAAAGCTTAAAAATAATGTGTAAAGTAATACTTCACTATATATAACAGATTTATAAGGCATATCTGCACTTATAAGTTATTTGTATTTTATTTGTACTTATGTGTATTTGCAGTTTGTATCCTTAAAACGATTTAAGAGTCTTTATTCACTATGAACTCTTTTGTGTTAGAGAGTTGGATTCTCTTGTAGTCTATCACTCATGAACTAAATTAGATTGGTTTATTCTCCAAATGACAAGAGTAATTATTCAGTAATTCAATAAACTCTCAGCAACTTATGCATTTTAGTATATTGATTTGTTCTGACAAAAAAGCTCAATGATTACTATGTTAGAATAAAAATCTATTTCACCGTAAATGTAAAATTCTACCCCACCTCATTCTACATACTCATATCCCCCACACATGAAATCATTTTTAGGAACAAAGAAAATATTACTGCATTTGAGAATGATAGAATATTGAACATGTATGATTGCAGTTATCACATTTAATAACTTAATTTCTGAAAAAGTTTACCTTTTCTAAAAACAAAGATATATTAGTGAAATATTCTACTAATGAACATGTTTGGATTTATCTGTTATGTCACATTAACAGCAGACAAACTATATTTTGATACTCCATTCTCCATATAGATGGTTGAGATGAGAAAAATAATTTATGCTTAGGTTTCTAATTGTTGTAGCATAACAGCCAGTGCTGTTGACTATAAAGCAAAAACTGTCAGTTCTTGCCTTCCCAACTAATTAAAAGAAGCATCTTGCTAAAGACTTGCAAGTGACAGCTAAGGAAACTTGGTCCTTGTCCTGGACCACACCATGATTCCCAAGTAATAACTAAAAAAGAGAGATGCATCTGTAGCATAAATTATCTCAAATTATTCCCCGACAGAGTCTTTTCATTCTTGCCAAAAGATTCTGCTCACTGAATGCCGTACTTGATGTGCTTACCTTCACCCCAAGCCACTGCCCAAGGTCCTTACACTCCACTCTTCTTTCAAACCCTAAATTTCAACTAGCCTCCCACCAATTGCATTCAAAATATTCAGTATTGACTCTATTACTTTACATTGAGTTGTATACTGTTTTCACCCAAGACACCAATTATTTAAGAAGCTTTAGTATGTATTTTTTTCCACTTGAGCTAGGAAGGAAAGTTATGTATTCTGTAAATTTAATTTTCTTATGCAGTAAAGTTTTTTATGTATGGACTTGTCAGTAATGGAATAGCAAAAATATGTTGCCCCAAAATGACAAAGTCAGTGTCTTATTTTTAGTAACACAGAATTACCACAATTTAATAAAATATTCATTTCTCATTTAACATTTTATATGCCTTACACTCTCAAAAAATTATATACTTGGTCCTATAAAGTTCACAGAATATAGTTGGAAGTTAATTAGAAAAGCATTTTTATTTTACATTAGAGGCTGAGGTTTATAGTCAGTGATCTTGAAATTGGAATTGTGTGACTTAAAATGGTCACACTAAGTTAGCATTTAACTAGAGAGTGGAACTGAGATTTAATAAAGTTCCACAACTCTTTAAACCATAAAGTTTCCTGTGCACCAATAATTCAAGTAATACTATATTTGAGGCTCTCCTGGCTCAAGAATAAATCACATATTAATTAGCAATATCTTGAAATATTATGACGTAGAAAATGAGATTAAATACGGGTAAAATGTCTGCAGTTATTTGTATATAGGCATACTTTGGAGATATTGAAAGTTCAGTTCCAGATTACCACAATGAAGGGAATTACATAGATTGTTTTGTTTCCCAGTGCATTTAAAATTAATGTTTATGCTATACTATTTTTTGCTAGTTTGCAATAGCATCATATCTTAAATAACATGTACACACCTTAATTTAAAATATTTTATTGCCAAAAAAATGCTAGCACTCATCTTAGCCTTCAATGAGTCGCAATATAGTTGCTATTGGAGTGTCTTGTCTCAATGTGAATGGCTATGGACTATTAAGGTTGGTGTTTGCTGAAGGCTGGTGTGGCTGTGGCTGTTTATCAAAATTGGGCAATGATGAAAATTTCCACATCTATTGACTCTTCTTTTCACAAAATGTGTCTCTGCAAGTGTTTGTTATTATTTTACTCACAGAGAATTACTTCCAAAATTGAAGTCAATCCTTGTCACTGCTTAATCGACTTAAGTTTATGGAATAAATAAATAAGCTTTGTTTTCATTTCAACAATGTTCACAACTTCTTCATCAGATTTTTCTTTCCTCATTCATAAGAACCATTCCTCTTTTTTTTTTTTACAAGTTTTATTATGAGATTACAGCAACTCAGTCACATTTTGAAGCTCTAATTCTGGTTATTTGCTGTTATCAACACATCTGTGGTGACTTCCTCCATTGAAGCTTAGATTCTTCAAATTCATTCATGAGGGTTGAAGTCAACATCTTTCAGATTAATGTTACTGTTTACATTTTACCTCCTGCTAAGAATCACAAATGTTCTTAATGGTATTTTGAGTGATTAATCCTTCCCAGAAGGTTTCACGTTACTTTGCTTAACTAGATTAATCAATAGAATCACTATGGCAGTTATACTTTTACACAATGTATTTCTTAAGTAATAGTAATTGAAAGTCAGAATTGCCTCTTGATCCGGGAGCTGCAGGATGGATGCTGTTAGCCGGCATGAAAACATTAATCTCCTTGAACATTTCCATCAGACCTCTTGGATGACCCAGTATATTTTCAGTGACCAATAATATTTTTAAAGGAATCTATCTTTCTGAGCAGTAGGTCTCAACACTGGGCTTAAAATATTCAGTAAACCATGCTGTAAACAGGTGTGCTGTGATTCAGGTTTTGTTTTTCCATGTATAGAGCACAGGCAGAGTCAAATTCGCATAACTCTTAATGCCCCTATAACTTTTGGAATGATAAATAAGCATTGTCTTCAATCTAAAGTCACTGACCACATTACCCTCTCACAACGTAGTCAGCTTGTTCTTAGACATTTCAAAGCTGGTTCTTGACTTCTGTCTATTATGGAAAACCTAGATGGCATTTTCTTCAACTAGAAATATGTTTGTCTGCACTAAATATCTGTTGGTTAATATAGCCAACTTCATCAATTACTTGCTAGATCTTCTGAATAACTTGCTGCAGTTTCTACTTCAGTGCTTGCTGTTTCATTTCCCACTTATATTATATTATGAAAATGGCTTCTTTCCTTTAATTTTTGAACCAACCCTTGCTAGCTTCAGACTTTTCTTGTGCACCTTCCTCACCTCTCTAAGCCTTCATAGAACTAAAGAGAGCTCAGGACTTGTTCTGGACTAAGCTGTGGCTTAAGCGATTATTGTAGCTGGTTTGATCTTCTGGCTAGAGCACTAAAACTTTCTCCATTATCAACAGTAAGACTGTTTTGCATTCTTATCATTCGTGTTCACTGAAGTAGCACTTTTAATTTCCTTCAATAACGTTTTCTTTGCATTCACAACTTGGTTAGCTGTTGCCAAAAGAGAGTTAGTTCTAAGCCTGTCTGGGCTTTTGACATGCCTTTCTCACTAAGTTTAATCATTTCTAGCTTTTTATTTGAGTCGAGAGACGTGAAACTCTTTCTTTACTTCCTTTCACTTTGAGGCCATTGTCAGCTCATAAATTAGTCCAACTGCAATATTGCTGTGTCTCTAGAAAAAAAGGAGGCTCAAAGAAAGGGAAAGAGATGAAAGAAAGGCCAGTTAATGGAATAGTGGTAACACACACAACATTTATTGATTAAACTTGCCATCTTATATGGGTGGAGTTTATGGTACCCCCAAAATTGCAATATCATCAAAAACTACTGATCACAGGTCAACATAGCAAGTATAATAATAATAATTACACAATTTGAAGCACTGGGAGCATTATCAAAGTGTGATACAAAGACCAGAATAAGAATATGCTGTCGAAATAATCGGACCCATGAACTTATTTAATGCTGGCTTGCCACAAACTTTCAATTTGTAAAAAACATAATGTCTGCAAAGTGTCACAGAGAAAAGCATAATAAAATGAGGTATATCTCTATATAAAAACTATCAAATTAAATAGCGAAGAATAACTAATACATGTAACTAATATTTTGTGCTGATTTGGAATGCACTGAAATATAGTACCTCTGATAATTCTTTCATATAATAATTTTGTTATCCTACTCTTTAAAAATATTTCCCATTTATTCTATTGGAGCATTGTTGATCTTAGAGAAAGACAGTGGTTATAGTCTTGTTTCTTAAATTATTCTGACATAGTGATAAAATGTATGCAAAGAATTGTTACTGAGAATATTAGATCTAATCATGTTGCGTTAAGAAGTCATTGCAATAGAATATAAGTGAGATTCAAGTTTGTAGTTCAAATACCTACCATTTCTAGTGTTTTGTGTGTATCAGCTGAGCATAGATCTGGGTATATGGTATATTTTTAGTAAATTTTGCTCTAATCTGTGTCCCTCTGTCCTAACCATAACACCTTTTTTTCTTGACAAACCCAAAGAAACGTTGCTTAACTCTTTATAAAAATTTTTATTTTAAAGATATGGAGTACAATACAAGGTTAGATACCATTAGTAAAACAAACAACAGAGATGGTGAGGATGCAGAGAAAAAGGAACACGTCTACACTGCTGGTGGGAATGCAAACTAGTGCAACATCTTTGCAAGACAGTGTTGCTTAACTAGTGAATGACTTATTGAATACCAAGCATGACAGTGTAAGTGGGGTGACTTACTCTGCAGTTGATATATCTGCCCCTGTAAAAAGCACGTGATGAAGGCTACACTGATGTAGATCTGGCTTCACTGCCTTTTCTTCAGCTTCAAGAATATTTTAGAAAAGAAAATCCTGCATTCATTTGGAAAATCAGTGGGATTGTTTCATCAAGAACCACTACCAATGTTCATTACAGATTTCAAGAAATATACGATGAAAACCCATTACATAACTAAATGTGTAGTTTATTCCCCTCTTTATGCATATGTTGACTATTTTACCAGTTTCCACATACACACGGTAGGCGTTTGAGTGGAAGTTAAATGAGTGAAGAACAGCTTGTTGATCATTCAGAGCAGGTTTATCAATTAGCTGTTCTTCATTGATCAGGCACGATTCTAATAGAATTGAAATCCTGGACTAGCTGAGGTTCTATTTAATTATTATGAGGTCATCTTCTGTGTGAAGTCTGCAATCATTTTAATTCTGAACTTTTAGTCTAAAAATTTCTTAAAATTAAAAGCAGTTATGGACTTAATGTCCTTCAGACTCTGTTTAGCACAGAGTAGCATACTTTTCTTTGGGGCTTCGTGTGTTAGGTGAATATTTTTCATAAGATTATTTCATTCCCAGCCTCATTTTCTCGAATCTACAAGCATGTCTAATTTTTCTTTGCAAATTTTCACTTGTATTTACCAGGTGGCCTAGAAAAAATGATGAATAAAGCTTTGTTGCATGTGAAAAATTAGTTCAGATCACAGCGGTATGTCCATTTTGAACTCATTGGTTCTAAGTGCAAGATCCAAATTATATAAATAAAACAAATATAATAAGATAATGCAGAAAACCTGAATAAATCTCATCTTATTTCTCCTTGCTCTAGAACTTTTAAAAATTAATATTGCATGCAAAAGAAGCTCAAATTGGATGCCATCATTTTGTAAAATAATTAACTTTTTTGCTGAAAACACGCTACATAGTATAAAAACAATGTCTACCAATAGCAAAGCTTTCTAAAAATCCTAAATACGCATATATTTTTCCAAAGTAACCAGTATTTGCCGGGCTCTCTTCTCTTCTCAAAAACCCCGGGTTTTTTTCTCCCTTAAAGAAGACAGTGACTGGAGAGCAGGAGTATTGGAGAGGGGAAGCAAGTCTTCTGCTCTATCAGGCACAAGTCCTGATATATTACTTTTATGTATTTATTTCAGGAATAAGTTAACTGTATTGCCTGAGAAAACAGTTTAAATGGTTCAAGCAATTAAGTGAAAACTTCACTTCACAAATACATATATATTCAAAGTGAACAAGGCCAGGACTTTTAGATAAATACACTTAACATGCAGTTAAAATCTTGTTTTATCTCTTTTCTTCTTAAACTTTTGAGGGAATTGGGAGATTCACTAGGTGTTGTCATAGAGATGTGTTTTAGATAAACGTATTATTATACTAGGTAAAAATTCAAGCATATGAACTAGATTTATAAAGAGGAAAATAATGCTTTTATTTCTTTTTAATTTGATAATTTACCACAAGGATTTTTTTTTGTAAACTATTTACAAAATTTGGAGTATATTAGCAAAAATTTTAAAATGCTTGTTTTAAAAAATAAGTACCTTTACTAAATAGAGGTTTTTTGGTCATTGGAATAAGAAATTTAAAAAACATCCAACTTCACTAAACAGTATAATTGAAGAACTGTAGTCTAAAAAAGAAAGCATTGAAAACTTTATATTTGCACTTAAAATGAACATTCAGCATCTTTAAACTTTTTCATGATTATTAGTGATTTATCACATCCCACCTTTTTTTCTAATCAATTAACATTAAAGTCCACCAAAATGAGTAATGATCTTTGAAGTTTATTAGGCAGACTTTTTGAGAATTCCTTAACAACATGCAAAATGTCATCATAAATGTTTGGTGAAATATGATATTGTTTGTGGATTTTTAACTAGCCACAGTACTAATTAAACTGCAATATGTTGAACTTTAATTGTGGGGCTTGATTGATTTAATAAGGTTAACATCTGCCACATCCCTAGACTTAGCTTTAAGACCCTACATATCAAGGTCTTATTACCCAGCTTGAGCTGGGTTATGAGAATCAAATACCATTAGAAATGTCAAGGTAGATGGCATATGCTGCAGGCATAGCATAGCACCCAAGTGTCATTCCTCTAGTCATAATCTAAGTGGGGGAAGTTGCATCAGTCAGGGCCATGAGCACATGTTTAACTGAGCAACAAAGTTTCTTGAGTACTCTCAGTAAACTATTACTTTGGGGAATTCTTCTGTTCTGCTTTTGTCCCTTCCCTATACGACCGTATGAGACCAAACTGTCGATAAAACAATGACTATATCTGTTGACACACCAGTTTCATTCTGGTGCAGTTCTCAGTAAAACACGCCATAAAATCACCTTATTTCAAGAATGTTATTCTGGATTTGAGGCATCCAAGTAGATCTGTTTATGTTGAATCTCACTCTCTGATGAAATTAAGACTGAAGTAATGAAATGATAATATTCTCATTGCTCCCATTTCTGCTTTTAAATCTATAATATTTTAATCTTTTTAAAAATCATTTTTCAATTCTACAGCTAGTTGGATCATGCGATTTCCTTATTTCCCTTTTCTTTCCCTACAATATTTGCAAACCAGAACCATACCTTCCTTAGCATTGCTGCATTAAAAATAGTTCAGTCCTCCCCTTGAATCAGAACATCCCTTTGTCTATTTAATATTATTGATAGAGTGTTTAGTGTCTCTTTGCCCACATCCTTCCCTCTGGTGTGGATCCAGATTAAAGCCTTCTAATGTCATAAGTCTTCTGCACTGCAATTTTTCATTAAAAAACAAAACAAAACAAAAAAATTCAGCTATGCAATAGGAAAAGACATCGTGAAGTTCCTTTCTCACTACCTTGTTCCAACTATGGGGGCAATGGGATAAGCCAAGCCTTAGCACTGATTGCCCCCTGACCTCCCTCCAAAATAAGTTTGTTACATAAGTTAATTCTATTGACATAAAAGTGGGGTGACTGATCATGAGCCTCCATGACTTTTAAAAGAGTCCCAATCTGGAAAATTTCCAGGTTCAAAAACCACAGATTGAAATAAACATGTTTCCCATAATATCTGGAATGGGTAAAATGGTCAGTCTGACATTCAAGTAACGCCAAAGAAATGAGGAGGAGGCTCTTCTTCTGTTTACTTCTACTTCTTGAATCCTTTATTTGAACATTTAATAAAAACATTTACTCAAAATGCAGAATGCAGAGTGTAGCCAGAATTTAACAAAATGTATTACCAAACTCCCAACTTCTTTAGTGTCTACTTCAATACATGCCAGTAGATGATGCTTTAAAAGATACGAACGATATTTAGCTAATGTTTTCTGTGGTAAACGTAATATGTGTCTAGGCTTTAATGATATATTTAAGAAAAGATGATAAATTTTAAAAACTTTATTTTAATAATCATACTCCAGTTAAGATAGTCCCTATGGTAATTAGCACAATGGTTAGTTAACACCTTTAAATATTCTTTTATTGAATAATATAATTGGCTACACAGTACCTCTTTGTTGACGTATTCTAAGTTTTAAAAAATCTTAACAATAGGTGAATCATTACAACCTTTTTTTTGTAAATGTACTAATACATTTTAAATCTGGAATAAGTTTTGGGGATTTTATGTTTAAGTCTAGTACAGGGTAGGGGTCAGCAGTCACTAGGCACTGATAAGGAAGGAAGGTAAGGGGAGCATGTGACAGTGGTTCATTACCCGTGGAAGTGAGGGTCAGTTAGAAGCAAAAAGCTTCACCTGCATGCAACCAACTTTTGTAGTTAATCCCCACTTGTACCCCATGTTCCTATAATAAAATAATTTTTAAAAAATCTAGAATAAAATATAAGTTAACTCTTAAAATACTTATGATTTTTTGTTGTTTTTAGTGAAAATTTATATAAAATTTGGCACTTTTTGTACAATATCTTCTAATAGATACAGTATGTAAAATTGAAGTCTTTACCAGAATAGGGCTCAACTTATAAACTCTGGAACCGCTTTTGTGTATTTCCAGCATAAATAAAGACAATTCTCCAAGTAAGAAAATTATCCCAGAGTAACACATATACTCTCTCAGTGACATTTCCTCACAAATCAGTGTAAGAAGAAAGCTTCACGCTAACTGTAAATTAATTTTTAAAATTTCAACACATGTAGACTTGAATAAGGCAACTGTATTTTTTGTTCATACAAATGTGCCTCAAAAGCACATACTTTTCCTTTTTAAAGACAAAATAATGTACTCACATGTCTTTCTTCCCCTTATAACGTAAAACCAAATCAGGGGAATAGGTGGGCAACCCACTTCTTGCTAATGGACCTCAACTTTGAATCTCCTTACATAGATCGGAGGCACCCACAAAGACAGCACGTGTAGCTAAACCTGGTTCCATGTCCCACAGTCAAAAAAGAAGGAAATCCCGTCATTTGCAACAGTATGCACGTAACTGAGAGACATTGTGCTAAATAAAATAAACGACACAGAAAGACAAAAACTCTCATCACTCTTCTATATGAAATTTAAAATAGTCAAACTCAAAGAAGCAGAAGGGAGGATGGTGGTTGTCTGCAGCTTAGGGGAAGGGGAAGAAGGAAGATGATTCTGAAAGTACACAAAGTTCCAGTTATGCAAGATAAATAAATTCTGGAGATCTACTGTAAAGCAGAGTGACTATATAGCTAACAGTACTATATTCTATGCATAAAATAGCCAAGAGTGTAGATCTTAAGTATTCTTACCATATGCACACAAGTAATAATAGTAACAAAAATAATAATAGGTGCGGAAGGACTCTTTGGGAAGCGATGAATATGTTTATGACTGATGGTGGTGACAGTGTCATGGGTGTACACTTATCCCCAAACTCATAGAGTTCTATACAGTAAATATGTACAGCTTTTTGCATAAAATCTCATAGCACAAGATTTTAAAAAAATATTAAATAAATAAATACAAGGGCAAGCAGAACTGGATTATAAATACTTCCAAAAATATCTGCATTTTTAAAAAAGCTATTTAAAGCAATAAAACATTTGTTATTTTATGTCTCTTGTAATGCTTTTCTCTTAACAAAATTATCAGCAGTAGTAACAGGAAGTGTGTGTGTGTGTGAGTGTGTGTGTGTGTGTGTGAGTGTGTGTGAGTGTGTGTGTGTGTGTGTGTGTGTGTGTGTGTGTGTACGCCTTATAACAAAGTCATAACGCTTTTGGAGGGAAGTAGTTTGACGAGGTGTCCCAGGGCATGGACTTGGTACTCTCACAACTTGAATTTCAATCCTGACTCTGCTTCTTAATCATTTAATCTTCAAAAACTTCTGTTTTCTCATTAATTCAGCAGAACCTCATAGAGCTGCTTTGAGAACCACATAGGATAGTGTGTGGGAAACATCCCAGAAATTACGTGTGCAATAGACATTTATAATCATCATTTCCTTTGTATGGAAGGTAAACATCCATTTTCTTAGAATACCTTTTACGAAAAAACCTTTAATTTTCTGAATAAGAGCCTGGTTTCTTAGGACATGTATCAGGTAACATAAGAAGAAAGAAAGACAACAAAATTAGTGTTCATTAGCACCATTAGCTCCTATGTAAGTAGAAGTTGAAAACTTTGTCTCAGAAAATAAAAATGAGAGGAGAAGAAACAACTTGTAGTTTGGATTATTATTACCCTCCTCAGTTTTATTTTATGACTCCAGTCTCATGACTGCTGACTTTTTTCAGTGCAGGCTTCACCAGTCTATCCCACAACAAATTAATGCCCTCCCATAATGTCTTTACCTCTTTATAATTAATTAATTTATTATTATTATTATCATTATTATTTTATTTTTTTGCTAGTTGTAGTCTCACTCTGTTGCCCAGGCTGGCATGCAGTGTCATGCTCATGGCCACTGCAGCCTCAACCTACAGGTCTCAGGTGATCCTTCTGCCTCAGCCTTCCAAGTAGCTAGAACGATAGGCCCGGCTAATTTTTTGATTTACTGTAGAGAGATCTCCCCAAGTTGCCCAGGTTCTTCTCAAACCCCTGGCCACAGGGAGTCCTCTCACTTTGGCCTCCTAAAGTGCTGGAATTACGGACTTGAGCCACTGCACCCGGCCTACCTCTGCTTTTTAAATTAAGACAGCCTGTCTCATTACCTCCACATTTTCTATCCTTGTGATGACTCTAGAAGGAAACAGTACTGACTACATCAGACAATGAATGCATTAGGTTTGGATGTCAGGTACCTATATGTCTACCAAAGTTTCAGTTATTTACTAATGCTAATTTTCACAATTAATAGTTCATACCTAATTGAGTACTGGAAGCTGTAACCTTAGCAGATCCCTAAGAACAAAGTTAACACCCATTTATGGGAAATTTGGAGATACTAAGGCTTTATATATGAGTAAATGGCCTAGTTAATCTAAGAATCTTCTTATTTTGTTAAAAGTTTTAGAAATTCGGAGTTATTTCATCATGCAATTAACTAGTATGCATAAAGAAGTTATATTTACTGATAATATTCATAATATATAAATATCCAGGTTAGTTCTGAGTAGATACTTTCTATGACAGTTTCCTCAAAAGACTTTCGAACTCTTATTGTATATGATTTCTTTACCTTATATAAAGGCATTGGTTGGCAACATCTGGAAGCCACTATTTCATCATTGCCTTGTTGTCTCCTTCAATTTTTTGAAGTAATAGAGCGTTTAGTGGGTTTTTTTGTTGTTGTTGTTGAAATTTACTGGCATGTTATCTTGTTTGACAGAATCATTGAGTCAGACACTTCCTGAGCAGGTACTTTGAAAAGCAAAGTAATATGTTACCCATTTGTCTTCTGTCTGCAATGGCATTCCCCAACTAATTGCATTATATCAATCTTATGAACCTCATTAAAATGCTTCCAGTTCATGTACCTAAATTTTGGAGCCAGTTCATTTAGTTCTGGCTCAAATAATTCACACAATTTCTATGATGTTTAATTTCCTTTTAATTTTAAAACAAATGAAAATTTTCTAGTTGGAATGATATTGAAAATGTTAAACTTTGAAAGACATGCTAGATAAAGATAATAAAATTGATATTAAATTCTTAAGAACAGATGCAATGGAGAGTGAGAGAGTTCATGATTTGTGATGTTAACTACATTGATGTTTAACCAATAAATTATAACAGAGAGTTCCACATAATTAGTAGTATTAATGTTATTAAGCACGCATGTTATATTAAGTTATATATAATCATATCAAAAACTTCAAATATTTCAGTTATAATTCTATTGAATAGTCTGAGTATTATGTGATTATACATTCCCTTTATGGCTTGTTTCAGTATTTGGCTGAATGATAAAGTACAATCATGTCTTGTTTCCTGACATTCAGCACTTTCTTGAAGTCCATGATGTTTGACTTCTTAGCCTGCTACAAGAATCACCAATTCCATGACTATTTTCCACCTGCATCCCTGGATGACTATTTAGTACCTGAACATCTTGTATATGTGAAGGCTTCTTATTGCTTAGTTTTGTCACACTATAGTACTGTTTTGTTGTTGCTGACATTTTCAGATCAATGAATAAGACTGAACTATTGAGTTATTCTGTGAGATTTAAGCATCATGGTATTAAAGACTGTACGACCTGGCCTTGGAAAACTTCAGTCTAGCAAAAGGACACACAGTAGAGTAGATGTCAGTAAATATTTGTTGACGGATTTGGAAAAAACAAAAACAAAAAATGATTAGAGACAGGTAAGTGTTGGAGGAACTGAAAATAAAATTTTAGTATGAAAATAAAGAGTGCTCTCACCTTGACAACCAAGCTGACAACATATACTAGTATACACTATTTGGACATCTGGAAGAAATGAAGAGTTTCTGTTAAGTGTAGATGACACTATTTTACAAATTGTATTTATTTCTCTAAAGAAATTTCCATTTCAACAATGAAAACTATTGATACCATAATTGTTAACTATGAGCTAAAAAAATTATACTTCATATTAGTTACATAATCCCCTTTATTAAAACATGGTCTCACCTAATATTTCATAGTAGAAATAGAAGATTTATAACGAAGCTTTCTCTACTTTCTTCTACCAAATGTCTCCATCTGTACCTATCAGTCCTTATATCTATTCAGTTTATTAAGATACCTTCAGTTAGTTTCCAGACCCTATGTTCTTCCTCATTCTCATGAAAACTGTGTTCTCTGTAGTCCTTTCTCTTCAGAATATATAGTCTCTCTAACATCTTTCTACTCTTTGTACAGGTGCTCAAGTGACTTTTCTCTATTATTTTTGGTTAAAATATTTTTACAGGAGGTCTTCAACATACAAACAAGTCCCATTATAAGAATGTGTTTTTAAGTCCAATTTGTTTTAAGTTCATCAAAGTTAACCTAGGTACCCAGGTAACAGAATTGGCTACATAGTACTGTGTGTATTAGATTATATATATGTGTGTATAAAGCAGGTTAAATTGACATCTGGTGGAAGTAGATAACATATTTTTAAAAACTCAGGTGTGTATCATTAAATTCTATAACTTGATGGTTTATATGGAGGGGACATATTGTATTGTTTTATTTGGTTTAAAATTTTCCCACAACGCTATCACTATTAAATTCTAATACTGAAAAGAATTCACTTACACAGTTTAAATGCAGTTATTTATTGTAATCATTTCCATTTAACATTTTTTTCTTTAATTTAGAAATATAGTGATGGTATTTTAAAACAACAAAATATTACAATATTTAAAATATTGAATGAATCACTTTTCTTTATCTGAAGATGAAAATTATCATTAACTTAATTGACTCTAAATACCAACCCTTACATAGCTGAAAAAGTAAAACTATCTGTAATAATTAACCAGTTAAGACATCTAAGCTGGTTCTAGTACAGCACTCTGGTACTCTAGTACTCTCCCCTTCACTCTCCATCAATGCAAAAGCTTTCCTACATCTTCCTCAAATGTGGTTACTTCTCTGACCCAATGGCCACACCTTCCAAGTCCTTGCTGTTCTTTCACTTGGATGACCACCACTGTTGTTAATTGGTTGGTCTTCATTAATTCAACATCAACATCTCTGCTAAACCCGTCTTGTACTACCAAAAGTAAATAATTTAAAAATCAAATCATACTATGTTTATAGTAACTAGCATTTAATGCCTTCACGGGCCCCTTGACCTACAAAAGCAGAACTCAATCTATCTCTCCAGAATTACCTTGACCCTTCTACCCATTAGTCTGTTGTTCTGAATATTTTTTCAGTTTATCAAACATGCTTTGCTTTTCTCCATTGAGGGCCCTTGTGTAGATTGATCCATCTCGCTCTCTCTCTCCTTTCTCTGTCTCTCTCTTTACCCTGTTCTCTGTCTCTCTCTCTCTCTCTTTCTCCTCTCCTCTGTCTCTGTCTCTCTTTTCTCCCTCTTCCCTACCCTCCTTCCATCCCCCTCCCTCTTTTTGCTGTCTAGCTCCATTTTTCATTTCCTACTCCTGTTTCAATTCTCATCTCCAAAATAACATTGGCAGAGAAGCTAGGACTAACAGTTCCCCGTACTTTTTAAATTTTTTTTCCAAATATGATTCACGTGATGATCTAGGAATATGTTTACATGTTTCTCTTGCTTACATGTGTCTTCCCTGGTAGACTATAAATAAAACTCATCATGTCCTGTTTGTTATTGCATCCTCACTGCCTCAAAGATTCTCTTGAATGTAATAAATATTGAATACATATTTTGACTGAAATAAAATTGATTCATCTATAACAGATATTATGTATCCAAATCTGAATTCTTCATCCTCAGTGTATTGCTTTTTTGCATAATTAGTGACATTTCCCAGCAGTTTTATGCTTCCATAAAAGTGTATCCATCCAGAGCTAGGATAAGATTTCTCTGAAATTGTTGGTAATTTATTGGAAATGTAAAGTTCACATTTGTCTGATTAAATAAGAATAGAAAACCATACTCCGAATTAGATAAGCTGTTATAATTTATTGATTTAGGATTTGAAAAGTCTCAATGAAGTATAAAAGATCATAAAAATTATGTTTCACATATACGACGATAAGCGACCCTTTTGATTGTTTTTGTCAAATTAGTAAACTTGTGTGAAGATAAGATAAAATGCAGTCAAGCAGATAGGGAAAGAACAAGGAGGAGAATGGTTTTGAAAGGGATGATGAGGTAGGATGATGCAGATAAGAAGAAACAACGGGAAGAATTTTGTGTTTGTGGCAGGCTAAGAAAAAGATTTTAATTAAACAGAAAGCGCAAGTTTCAGTGTACTGAGAAATGAGGCTGGTGTGATGAGGGATATTTGATAGGAAAACTCTTAAAATGTAGAATGAAGGTGGCCTAGCACTGCCATGTGAAAGTGATGGTTATGAAAGACACTTCTAGCTTAATTGAACTAGATGGGAGACAAGCCGGAAATAGAAAGACCCGCCAGTGTCATATGGCCTTTCAACAAGAAGGAAAATAATAATAATAATCTACAATAATATAGACTTCAGTTAAACAAAAGAAAAAGGACCTTAAGAGTGATGTGATTTAATTCTGGAACAAGTTTTCAAGAGAGACTCTGACATCTAGGTCCCCAGAGACTTGCCTGGAAGCAGACGCTTGCATTATATGATTTTCTGAGAGCCTGCTGAGTCCTGTGATTGGCACTCTGTCCAGAAAATTACAGTTGCCAAGATAAGTTAAAAGAGCATCCTGGTCATCTTAAATTTCTAGCGCACTAGAATGTCCTCACAAGGCTATCTGGGCAGCCTCTGAATAAGTAGGACTTGGCTGAGTCGGCCTTGTAATAGCAACAGAAATATGCCCAAGAAAGTTTTTCTGATCATGGTCAGTCAAGCTAATAAAGATATTGTGTCGATACTGTAAGGAAGCACTTTTCCCCCCATTTCTCCTGAAATTCATTGCATCCAAGAAATGTAGAAATTAGATAGAAATTTAGCTCATTATATGCATTCTCCAAAAACAACTTATATTCATAATAACACACTCTGGGGAGAAGGCACAACACTCTCTAAAGCAGCACAGGATTTGTCGTTGTGTTTTTGTACCCTTAATAGTCTAAAGAAGCATATCCAAGTAACAAAGGAGAAAATACATTATATAATTAGCAATATCAGTCTGTTTTCTTATTAACCATAATAGCTTTATATTAAAATCATCTGTCTTTTGCTGTATGAGAATCCTAACAATAGTACATCCATAATAATGTCTGCTCAAATTATTCTGAGTGCATTATTTGAATCCTATTCCTTGGTAAATTTGTATCATGCTTATTTGGTTCACTTTTAAAATATATGACATAGTGAACAAAACATAATTGGCAAACTTAAATCTCATGACTATATAAAGAAACTGAGGGTTCATGTGGCCGTCCTGGCAATGTCCTCAGGCCTGTTTTTTGTTTTATCCTATGAGATCAGTTCTCTGGGCACCATTGTGCCAAGCTTGAAGATGATGGCAGAGTCTGGATTCTCTCATCCTTCCTAATATAGCAGGGAGGTAGTTGGGCATCTGGGCATCACATTATCTCAGACATACCTCACTTCCAGTCCAAAATGTGCTGGATTTCATGAGAATTGTTTTGAATGCATTATTAAGCTCCTTGTTCCCAGCATCACATGTGTGCAAAATATGCTTTAAAATTCACACACTGTAATTATTCTTATTGTATGTTCCATTCTCCTCTCCTTGGTGCCATGTTAGCATTTGACCTTTGCTCTAGTAGCGCCTCTTTTTTTACGAGTAAAATATAGATAATTATTGGGAAAACTTTCCAGTTTCTCCCCAGCCTTGTCCACAGACCAGTCAAAAAGTCATTTGGCTTTCTCATATAAATAAAGTCCAAGCAGCTCTAATACAAAATCATTAGTCTTTTAATGATTTTGTGCCCATTCCATTATCTTGTACCTAACAGGATATATGTGGTGCTTTTATTATAAACAGCGTCCAAAATGGTGAGGAGAACTATTAACTGGTTTTCAAATCCATATATTTCTAACAACTTTAAAGTCAAGAGCCTCTTCCCAGTCCTCTACTTTTGCTCTCCAAACCCCCAAAATTTAGAGAGGGAATCCTGACATCAAAGAGGAAGACAGATGCCCAGATGAATCTTCCCCTGCGCCTGCATTTATGGGCAAGTTCCTGAGCATAATAAAAGACCTTAGAACTTGTCCCTGGATGTCATTTAAGGGTAAACACCCAAGAAGGGTTGAAGTACCTTGGAAAGTGATCACTTTTTTTTGCCAGTGTTCCTATTTATGTACAACATAAAGGATATTTCCTGGGTGCTCTCAGATTGGGCTGTGTGTTATGCCTCTTCTGCAGACCCTGTCCTGGTGACCCTTTAGTTCATCCGCCCTGTGAATTTGGTCTTGATCCCTAGTTACTACCATAATTTAGACCACTGTTTTCCAGTATGAGTTCCAACTAGACTTATCCTATATGTAAAAATTATAGATCTTTATTAGGAAAGGTACCTCAACATCCACAGTTTTCAGATCTACATCGATTCCCAGGCAGGGACAAGGTTGAGAGACTCACCATCTCAGCCTGTCACAAAAACTAATCTTAGTCAGAGTCTGGGCCAATCTCCAACAATCCAATCATGATCCATTTCAAGCTTGTCAAGTGCATTGCTTTAGTTCTTTCTAGCCCAATGCACTTGTTGACTAGAGCTCTCAAAAGTCTTTCTTTGGAAAGAAAGACTCCCTTCATTTCAACTCACAATGCCAAAAAGAAAGACAATCCCCAGAAGTAGTTAACTAAGAACAGCATTCCTTACCAGGTCTTACACAGCAATATAAACATATGAGTGACCTTTCTCTTAGGGAAGATGTGTTATTATAGTACATCCACGAGTGATATTTTAGAGGTCTAAATGTTGGTCCTCACATAGAGACCCTGTTTTCAAATAATAGCTGAAACGACAAAATGGCCCCTATAAACAAATTTGGTGCCTTTGGAAGATATATTAACATCTTTGAGACCTCTGGGCTGCTATTATGTTATTGCTTCAGCAGAGTTGTTTTGTGTTGCTAAAGAAGGCCCTGCAGAACAATTTTTAAAAATATATTTTTAAAAGAAAAGTTTCTAAAGCATATTTCAGGGATCAAGGCAAAGAAAGAGGCATTGTGAGTTCTATAGCTACAAATGAGTTTTTGTTGTGTAAGGAGTTCTTACCAGAGGGCCCTGGATGCCTAAGGCTCAGGATATGGGTGTGCACCTGAAAACTTTAAACAAAGTTCTGTGCCTGTATTCCTACATAAAGATGACTACAAATTTTAAAAATTCCCATTGAGAAAGTTCATCTACAGTGGTTCAAAGTATAAGATATGAAGTAAAGACCTGTTTTGAATCTTTACTTTTCCATTCACAACTTATGTGATGTTGGACTAATTTCTTAAGTGATCTAAGACTAAATTCTCTCTCATCTTCTAAAATTGTTATGCTTATTAAATCAGACAGTGAATGTTGTGTGTTCAGTATCTAGCCTGGTTCATCATCATTGATCCATTCAAGAAGGCTCCTAGTAATTCTTATGCATTTGTTATTTTTAGAGGGATTCCACAAGTCAGTAAACATTTAGAACTTTGACCCTTAGTTTCTCGAACTTGAGAGTCAGTCTATGTCTTTTACTAAAAGGTGAGATTCCTATGGAGTCCTACTGTTGGAAAGAAAGGATCATGAACACGTCAAAGATCATATCTGACTCCAGTAGATTACCTATCTCCCACCTCAGAAATGAATGGGTGTTTGAATGATGGATGAAGGGATGGATAGACGTTGGTTTAAGAGGACAAAATTCTCTGCAATATTCTTAGGATGAGAGGAGAATATTTTGCTGAACACAGAGCATGGAGTTAATGATTAGAGGAACTAGTAAAGAGATATCTTGGACTGCTTATTAACAGTAGCAGAGGGTTCTAAGAGTCTTTTTGATGCTGACTGGACACAGGCAAATCTGAGATTTTCACATACATCTCTCGTGGCAGCGATCCACAGAAGTCCACAATATTTTTCACAAGGACCTTGTCACCTGACTTTTCCTAATACAAATTGAAAGGTGGCATCTCATCAGCCAGCCTTAGCTTAGACATTTTCTTCACAATGTTGACCTGTACCTTGCTTGGCCATTGGTAACTCACACTTGGCTGGGATATTTCCTATCATTAAAGCAAAGGCCTGCTGAATGATTCTATGATATGCTATTTAAATAGACTTTGGTAACATTTTTCATAGACTGTCCCATGAGAGCTTTGCTTTATCTCTAATAGTATATCAGGGAAAAATTATAAAGGGTATAGTAAATATATATCTATACTACCATATTTAGAAAATTCACAATAAATTTGAACATAGCTTTTTTTACTAGTTATTATTTTTAGTAAACATTAAATATGTGTTACAACGTTTAATGTCTTATTAAAGTTTTGAAAATGTACATAAAATTTGTTGACTGAAAACATTAACTCTTAAAGGAAAAATAAAATTAATGTTTTTCCATTTTCCCATCATAACTATTCAAATTTCATTTGTTGTATATGATTGTGTCCCTGGCTTGGTTGATATATGTCTGCTGCTTAACACGCAGAGTTATCTACAAAGTCTTTTTTGAATTACTTTCTGAATAGTAGGGAGCCTAAAATAAAAGATTTTTAGTCAACAGTATCTATATTTCAATCATATTTTGACCGGTTATTAGAAGATGACATTTGAGAACTTTATTAACCTTTCTCAACAGTTTTCTCCATTGTTGAAAGGCAAAATGAAGACTTGTTTACCAAGTGTTTGAGCAGTTTTAATTGTCTGGTATGTGGTACCACAACCAGAACTCAGCAGTACCCTGATGGGCGGTGTTCACTTGTCACAGTCTAGGATAACGTCGATGTGTTTGAAAACTTGATCCTAATTATGTTCCTTTATTTACAAGATGACAATGCTATCCATTTCCATATATATGTATATAAAAACACATACATTATGTCTACATACCCGTTCCATATAAAATATATTTTTTCCTCTTGGAGATATTTATAGTGCCACAAATAGGGAAGATGTACCAGTCACTGAGTTAATTTACATTTTTAACACCAAATATGAATAATTATTTCTTCTTTGCTGTGAAAACTGTGCTTTGCAAATCTGAAAAAAGGAAGAATCATTTTGTGCTGGAGTATTAACTTTTATAATGAGAAGAGTTCACATCTCAGGATACAGCTTATATTTCTTAGGACCTCTGTCTTCAACATTTTAGACAGAACACAACCTCATTTTCTAATTCCCTCATTGAATACACTCTGTCCATTATTTCTTTTTTGAATTTATGGAATGCTTTCTAAAGCATGAAGCATTTCTATCTCGTTTGGTGAAAATGTGTGAAGTGTTTCACATGATATTTTTGGACTATGCTGTAGGTGACTCCGGTATACCTTGAGATTTTGCATTAGTATGCCAAATTAATAATGCTTCATCGTATTTTTATGCCGATTGATTTTACTTGAAGCATATATATGTTGCAACTTAATGTTATGCCGTGGCATTTTGTTGTCAAAATCAAGAAAATGAAGTATTGACAATTTCCTTAGATTAACTCATATCACCAGAGCTGGTAGAATCAATGCTTGAATGGTGTGCTAGGGATGAGAGAAATTCCTGCATCAGCTCTAAAATTAGCATCTCAATAAAGAATGAGAGAACATGTCTGTGAGTCTGGTCACTTCTTCTCAACATTTAGGGTTTTGAGAAGCAGAGAAAAACAAAAACATTCCAGATATAAGAACCATGTAAAACTCAAAAGGTGCGCTTGGGATACACCAATGATATGAATATAAATTGACCCATTGCAAAAGAATAAATAAATAGTAGGAGATCAGCTAGTATATATTAGATTGGGTCTAAAGTCAGGAAGAAATTGGAACTCTGGCTGCTTGGACTTTGCTAACTAGAAAAGAGGAAATAGAGGAATTGTGAATGAACTCACAAGGGAACCAAAATCCAATTTTACAATCAGTCCCTTGTTTGTGTGGACTTGGGTGTGGATAAGGAGATCACCAAGTGTGGTTCTCAAAATGTTTTTTCCAGGGCTGACCTAGTGAGCATTACCTGAAAACCTGTGGGAAGCATAAATTATCAACCATGTTGCATTAGAGACCATGGGAGAGGGGTTCAGTGGTGTGTGCTTTCACAAGACCTCCCAGCAATATGTGGATATTTGCTGGATGTTGGAAATCAATGGGCACACATTTTAAATGTTTAGGAAAGTTACACATATCAAACCAATATTGGAGGGTGTATTACATTACACAGGGAGTTTATGCATTGGCCTGGGGTTAACCGTGGTCACACAGTATCTATGATTACTAACAAAATATCTACAGAACTTATTTTTAGTTGATTAAAAAAGTGTAAAATTATTATCCAAATAGAACTACTTTATTAATCAAAAACAAATTAATGTACATTTTTAGAATAAAGTCATCACACCTGCAGAGAAGTCGGGACTGCAGGAGAAGACATTTAGACCACATCTATACAGGCAGGTAAGATATCAACAGACGATGAGGCATTCCAGGTTCCATCTAAATGAGAAACATATAGTGAACTAAAGAGGTATACGGTAGAGCATTATGTGTCATGAGCAGGAAAAAAAATTGCCAATGATGACTTAATAAACAAGACTACCAAAGGGAACAATGACTGGAGAGGTTCAAATATTGACTCAACTGGGAGTTGGCAAACCCCATGACCTGAAAGTTGACCGTATCCTGTTTGTTTTCTTCCAGGATGCTGTAGCTGAGTTTATTCCCATCATTAAGGTATCCAGAGTTAAGTCGCAGGGGGGGAAGAACTTTATTAACTGACACATTATCCAAAGTCACCAAACACAGCAGTGAGCTGTACATGAAGAAAAAGTCACCTTAGTAGAGAAAAGCAATAATCTACAAGCTGAAATACAGAAACAGGATAAAATGCCAGCAAATACTGTATCTGCATGTGAAAAGCACACTTCTCTTATAGCTATAATATCACTTGAGTCTTTCTTGAGAGTAATATTTTACACAATTTATATTGTAATATCTTATTCACATTAGTAGTCTGGCTTAGGAAAGTTTATGATAATGTTATTATGTAATTCTTGTGTCAAACCATGTAGGTTGAGGAAATATTTACTGACTTGACAGGTTAATTTATCCTGGATATTCTAAAAACACATGTGCTAGACAAGGGCAAGAAAACCTGTCCTGACCAGACATGACAGAGACAAGGAGTGAATTTTAGAGGCCCTGAGGTTATTCAGAGTCATGTAGTGACACTTCATTCTCATAACAGATAAGCTTACATTCATTAAGACTAGAAGGAATGAAATGATGCACTTTCAGGTCAACTGAGGTTCAGAGAAATAGTTAAGTAGTTTGAGAGGGAAACGATCGATTAATGGATGCTGGATGGAAGGAAGGTTTGATATAGCCACTGCTGACTCAGTATACAAGATGGACCAGGCAATGTATTATGTAATTTAATACTCATAAAACTTTGCAAAGCAGGCAGCTCCACTTTATTGCCTAAGAAATTGTGCCCACTAAAAATCCAGTATTTTGACCGAGATCGAAGTTTTTGAAAATGACAAAGCCGAGATTTAAATTCTGAAACTCCTTTTTAGGTAGTGGTTTGAGTAGTCCGGTTGATAGTAAGGGTTGGGGCAGAACTTCATTGGACCCAAGAACAAACCATTGTGAACTTTGGTTGCTGAGTTGGGCTTGGAGAGGTTACCAATGACCCGAAAAAAATTGGAGAAGTCAACAGATTGAAAGTGTGATTCTTTATTTTATTCGTGGTAATATTGCTACATTCATTGAGGGTTATTCTATAACTTCTGTCATATTAAGATTTGGCCGTGTGGTCAGTCAGGTTTTCAAGACCCAGATAGGAGTATGGCAACGTTGTACCTTTTACAGATGATTGAAAAAGAAAGACAGTATATAATAAATGGAATAGGTAAAAGGGAAAATAGGGAAAGAATAAGAGAAACAGCTGTTCAAAACCAATATGAGGCATTGAAATATATGTATTGTCACACTCTTCACAGTAACACATCATGGCATAAGATCTAAAATAAGTGCCCGAAAAGAGGACAGTATAAGAAAACTATAGCAATATTAGATGGCAAACGATGAGCGTATATGAACACCCTGATAGTCCAATAAAGCACAATTTAATGCCAGATATCATGTTGCCCTGTCCACATGATCAAACATTAAGCCAAAATAAAGACAGTTGTTCAATTCTTTGCTATTTCAAAATCTAATAGAATTGTTGAACGTAAGTCCATTCTGTGCACATAAATGAGAAGAGCCAGATACTGATTCACTTCAGTGGTTTTCAGAGAAACTATCAAAGGGACTCTGCCCCAAGGCTCACTGGAAAAGCACACTATTTTGTGAGCAAATGTGATTGGTTGGATTGTGTACATGTTTCAAAGGCTGCCTCTCTTGGTTCAGAATTGACTACATGTGCATGAGACCTCCCTGGCAAAAAACAATTTAAAGTCATGAGAGTAAGAACAAAAAATGCATTAGCACAGATTCTAGAAATGATGAAAAATGGGTGAAACTGCTCTTTTCACCTCCAATCAACAAACTTTGAGAAAGTGAGAGTGGAGAGTGTGTTGAAGCTGACACGAGTGTCACTGATGCAGGAAAAAAAAAGAGGGAAAAAGTTGGGAAATCAAAGAAATCTTATACAAACTGAGAAAAAGGAAGATTACTAAGCATTTGAAATCAAAATTTTATTGGACAAGAAGTGACTGCTAGTGTTTCTGCTTCTACAGGACAAGGATGTACTATTTCTCAGGAGTCATCAATGCATTTATAACTCTCCCCAAAAGTATATGCACTTTAAACTCAGACTCCAAGTTAGAAATTATCTTTTTTTTCCTAAATATGGTACTTAAAACCTCTCTCATTAATGCAGTAATGGCAATGATGATGATAATATTCACAATACCTACTGGTAATGGAAAATTGCCAGACTTCAGGCTTTCTGCTCTGTCCTTTTCAGATATTATCCTATTCAGTCCTCTAGTAGTCTTTGGAAGAGCAAGGACTCAACAGAATGCAGACACCTGAGTGGAGCTTGTACCTTGCTGCAAAGGTGACATCTGGAAAGGAGAAAATCCAGTTCAGGAGCAGACCTCTGCCGTACCCACCAGCGCAAACACAACTCACAAGCTTGCAGAGGAAGTTGGCCTTCCCATGGATCAAATAACAGTGAATAATGAAATGTGGCATACACACACACACACACACACACACACACACACACACACACACACACACACACATACACACACACACAGACACCATGAAATACTATGTGGCCATAACAAGAATGAAATAATCTATTGTGCAGCACATTACAAAGATTTTTTAAATTCCATCCTTTAAGGAAGTTCTTAAGCACAGGATTTGTAGTAAGGAAATTCAAGTAAGAAGTGCAAATTATGCCATGCAGAGCCTGTGGGAGAATCATTCTGCAGGCTGCCACCCACTGTCACCTTTCCATCAGATCAAGACTATACCCCAAAATGTGTTTATGCAAGTTTTCTCCCCAGACTCAGCCCCCCGAAATCACAATACTTGTTCAGTCCCTTTTCGTCTTGATTATCACAAAAGTCACCTTTCTGTCTGGTTTTCCAACCTCCAAAACCACTTGCTTTCCATTCATACTTATGTTGGAGTCATAATGATTCCTGGAAAGCTGATATCCCATTATATCCACTCTTTCTTTCTTTAATATCCTTACATTTTTCTCTTCCACCTTAGGACAGAGTCCAAACTCAAGGTCCATCTTGGTCTTGTTTCTGCCCATCTCTCTGGGGACAATCCCTGTTGCTGACTTGCTGAAGTAATCATCATCCCCAGAGGATCTTTGCACCAGTGCCAATAATCTGCCCAGGAAACTGTCTCCTGCTCTGAAGTAGCACCTCTACTGAAAACCGTGCTGAGAAACCCCATTCTTACTGGGGACTCTCTTAACCAAAGACAGGGATTTGGCCTAGGTCTTGTTGCTCTCTGCAGAGAAAGCCAATCACTGGGACAGCAGTATTGTCAATGGAGAGAAGCTTTATTATGCGTGATGGCAGCTGAAGAGACAGGTGACAAACTTCTAACCTCTCTCTTGCCCCCACCCCCAACTAAAGGGATGGGTTTATATGGCAGAGGAAGGAAAACAGGAGGGGCAGAGAAGAGGAGTTGTTCTGCAGGCAGCAGGTATTCAAGTGAGGGTTCGAGCATCTCATGGAAGCCACACAAAGGAAAACAGGAATTAGGGAGGAGTGAGGGAAAGGAGCCAGTCAAGAGGCAGCAAAGTGCCTCTCATTGCAGAAATGTATGTTTCTCAAAATTCAGTCCTATAGGCATCCAGCATGTTGGAAAATTTGGCCAGTTTCAATTTCATACACTCTCTGCTCATTGTTTATCGCTTCGTTCCTTAGGTGTTAAATGCCTTTGATTAGATTGGCAATTCTTGTATTCCTATTAACATTGTGTCAGGCAGTATATACATTTTTTCAAACTAAAAATTAAGTCTTCTCTGTTTATTTTACTTTTACTGACCTTGATTGCTTCCTTTCCTTCATGGTTCTAGCACACATTTTAGTACTGAACTATCTACTGTTGGGTCCTGCTTGTTGCAGTTTTTCACATGAAGGTTTTGAGGACAGAGTTTCCTGAGTAGAGTTCACCACAGCTTGTATTACTGTGTATACTCAGTGGTGACCACCACGGCAATGAGCTCATCAGCTGTGTCGTGAGCATTCAATAAGTACTTGATGGTTTCATAATTTAATTTGGGGAAGTTGTTATTGTCTTGGGGAGAATCTGCTTCAGATTTTCATATAATGGTTCAATTGCAGCAAAATATTCAGGTTGCTCTGCTCAAGAATTCACATACCTGTCCATTCTGAATTCTGAAGAATGTATACATCAATAATTAACAAGATTGCATATGGATTCAGAATGATTGTTGCGTGCACCTTTTAATTAGTAGACACTCAGTCCTCTACCAATATGTTTTCTATCACCATATTTTAGTGCATCATGTATTTATGCTTTTAATGATAACCCAGAGACATTACAGACCCCAAAAAATTCTCCAGAACAGTATGCTTAATATAATCACAATGCTTTGTTTATGGCATTGTTCAAATTAGTTTATGATATATCACACATATTTTAACTCTTCATATGAATATGATTAATGACTTTTCTTTCTCTCAATAACAGACCATGCTATGTAAAAGATAGTTTAACCTACACACGTTTTTTTGTTTTGTTTTGTTTTGTTTTTGAGTTGGAGTCTCACTCTGTCGTCCAGACTGGAGTGCAGTGGCCGCTCCCGGCCACCGCAGCCTCGGCCTGCTGGGCTCCAGCGATCCTTCCGCCTCAGCCTTCCGAGTAGCCGGAATTACAGGCATGCGCCACAACACCCAGCTGATCTTTTGATTTATTGTAGAGATGAGGTCTCACTGCCCAGGCGGGTCTCGAACCCGCGGGCACAGGCAATTCACTCACCTCAGCCTCCCAAAGGCACGGGATTACAGGCTGAGCCACCGAGCCCGGCTACACACGTTTTAAATAACATCTCATTGGTTGCACTTGTTCAACTTTGGGGTTAGCATTTGTATTCATCAGTTTCATCAGAGATATCTTCATCTTCGTACATCAGTTTTATATGAGCTATCTTCATTTTTTCATTATGTAGGATAATTTTTCTATGTTTATAATCCTGTGTGTGTGTGACTTAGGTAAATTTCCAATTTAGAGTTGCTTTCACTTGAGCTCAGCTGGTAGACACTGGGCTACACAGTGAGGACTCATATGTTAGGGTGATTGTAGTGTATTTTCCTCCATTCCTTATTGTAAGTACATCTTTTCGATGGTAGGAATAGCATTCTCCAACTGGGAGTCTGTATACCCCCTAGGAGTTCTCCAGTACTCTGTGACTAGATTTTGAATTCTTTTTTTTTTCATTTTAAGATTATATAACCATATGTAACCATATACATCATCTGCATAACCACCTTATTTGTACTGTGTCTAAGACTCCATCGACTGTTAGCATTACCTCAGTATCTTCAGGCTGACGAGAAAAAAAAGACAGAGGTGAACTTATGATGTAAACAGCACATCTGGGCCAAAGGAAGGCAAATGAAATCACAGTGTTTCCTTGACGTGGTTGTTACAGTAACCTTAATAGGGCTTTATTATAGGTTTATGTGCATAATAAAGGATTAGATATTAATAATAATAATAATGCTATTAGAAATTATTATGATGAGAACGTGTGCTATAATAGCAGTCTGTTTCGAATGGTTATTTAGTGTTACTTATAATTCATCACATTATTTCAAAAATTGTTCTCCGATATAGTTTTGTATGCATTTGTTTATATATTTTTTAGTTGGATTCAAACTATCAGCACTCCTTAATTTGTACTTGCATGACTTTAGGATCATAAATGGAACAAAAAACTAATTAGCAGCAGAATCCTTGAGAAACGTTTTGTTCCAAGAGGCCCACGCAGTATTCAGATCTGGGAAATGCATTAGTTATAAGAGAAATCTGACCCAAGTGTTTTATTTCCCCTGCATACAGCTCTCATTATGTGTAGGTAATTTAAATTGCTAGCTATGCTATTGCCATTGCCGCTGCAGGAAGGGCAGGCTGTGTCATCTAACTTCTTTGTTTTGATAACTTCTTGCCACCAGTCTGCTACTAATCTTCATCTCATTGAAATTCATACTACAAACCAGGCTCGGTGACTCAGCCTGTAATCCCACGCCTTGGGAGGCCAAAGTGAGTGAATTGCCTGAGTCCACGGGTTCGAGACCCACCTGGGCAACTTGGCAAGATCTCATCTCTACAATAAATCAAAAATTAGCCGGACGTGGTAGCGCGTGCCTGTAGTTCCAGCTACTTGGAAGGCTGAGGTGGAAGGATCGCCAGAGCCCAGCAGGTCGAGGCTGTTATGGCTGGGAGCAGCCACTGCACTCCAGTCTGGGCAACACAGTGAGATTCCAACTCAAAAAAAAAAAATTCAGACTACTGCTTTAAAATATTGGTTGTCCTTTAGGATTCCCATGATTTCAGTGCTATCGTGAATACATCCAACATTGAGTGTTATATTAGGAAACTTCCGGTACTATAATTTCATTTAATAAATGAGGAAAATTAGATCCACAGAGTAACTAAGTTGCTTAAGACCACTGGACAGCTAAATTTGCTACCCAAGAAGCAATGTTAATCAGGTTCCATTAGGAATATTGATGAAGTGATTTGTGAGGCAGAGGTTATTTTACTAGAAAACCAAACATCAAAAGGAATTAGCTGAGAGGCAAGGGCATTTTTTTTTTTTTTTTTTGGTTCAAATTTGATGTCACAAAAGACCATCTTTTCAGACTCAATTTCTCTATTAGAAAAAAAGTATTCGCCACATGGTAGCATTTTGTTGAATTTGCTTTCTCTCTTAGAGTTCAATGTTTCAAAACCATCATCTGTAGAATTTCCCATGTTAGATCGATCACTATCTTTAATCTCTCTTTGAACTCTTAGTCCTTAATGATAATATATTGAAGACTGGAAATTTTTTTTTTCCCCTCAGGATAAGGTCACTCATGGACAGGTACAAGTTTCAGAAGGGCTGTTTCAAGAACTTTTGGCAACATCATCAGACTGCAGAATTGGAAGATTTTTCTCATAGGGCTCAAAATGATATTTTTATGATTTCTTAAGCATAACATCGACTGAATCAAATCAGGCATTTCACTCGAGCCAGGCTCTCCTGTACTGAAAATGGGCCCATCAGGGAGTTATTGACTGTAACACATATAACTGGAAATTGCTAGCTAGTCCAAAGCTCTTCAGTTATTTGTTCCTTTTTTTTTTTTTTCCTGGAAGTAGTGGCACTACATTACATGTTACACAACAATAGGAGAGGGTGAGAAGAACCATTTTTACAGGTGTGACCTAAAAATACTTACTCTGGGAAGATGTTTCTCCAACTTGAATGTATAGATGCTTCAGCCGGGGTCATGTTAAACTGCTAATTCCCATCCAGTATGCTTGTGTGGGATGAAATATGTGATTCTTCATCACCAAGGAATGCGCAGGTATGACTCATGCCGCAGGTATAACTTGAGCGTTACAGATTGAGACTAGGAAATAGTTCTTGGATAAATGAATGATGAATGAATAAGTAAGTGAAGGGACAAATAAATAAGTGAACAAGTTAGGGATTAAATGTAAAGACTTTCCTATACATATGTGTGCATAAAATACAGTAATTAATTTGCCATTCATTACTATTGTTCCCTTTTTGAATCTTGTTTTGTTTTATTTTGTCTTGTTTTGTTTTGTTTGAGTTGGAGTCTCACTGTTGCCCAGACTGGAGTGCAGTGGCCACTCCCGGCCACCGCAGCCTCGACCTGC